>NC_139957.1:39529569-39599569 GCF_963454915.1 Gymnoscopelus microlampas
GTGCATGTGTTGTGTTGTGCTGAGATGTGTTGATGTGTGCACGCTTCCACAATGTGTCTTAACTTATATGCATGTGTGAGCAAAGAGCAAGACACTCGCGCACGCACACACGCACGCAATGCCTCTCACTGTCTGTCTCTATCTTCATTCTCTTTGTCTGTCTGTCTGTATACAGTATGTTAATCTTCTGTGTAGATCGTGTTAATGTTAACATTCTCATCCATTAAAGGATGTGTATCACTGTTTTTTTTTTTAATTGGCCTGAAAAAACCTCTATCAGGAGTTTTGCCTCCTCTTAAGAGCTCTCTTAAAAGTGTAAAATGTCATGGTTTCATTTCATTTTTCCATCATTTAGCTGGGAACCACCTAGAACCCCCCTCAAGGACCACTGGTGGTCCCCGGACCACTGGTTGAGAACCACTGGATTAGAGGGTCTCCATGTCACCTATTCCCAGAATAGAGGGTCTCCCTGTCACTTATTCCCAGGCAGAGATGTCATTGATTGAGTCAGTGTGCTTTGCTCCTGGACAGGGCCCTTGGTTCTCATCATTTATAACAGACGTCGTCATCCTCAAAGTGGTTGATTGGTTAAAGACGTACGTCCTTCCAACCAATCATCATACTCTGTTTTATGGTGATGCCGTAAAAGCTGAGTGGCGCCCACCATTTACTGCACGCACGCACGTACACGTACACGTACACACACACACACACACACACACACACACACACACACACACACACACACACACACACGAGGAAGTTCACGACAGACTATAAAACTTCGACAAACAGATAAACTGATTATTGATTGCTTATCATTGCTGACAGTGAGACAGACAGACAGGCAGCTGAACAGACAGACAGACAGACAGACAGACAGACAAGGCAGATGGAGACAAAACCACAAAGAAAAGAAGACTATTCTCGCGTTTTTGTGTTTTAAGGAGAACATCTCTCTCTCTCTCTCCCTCTCTCCCTCTCTCCCTCTCTCCCTCTCTCTCTCTCTCGTTATGAATTCTCCTTGCTTGGCGTAGTGGAGGCCAGGCCAGTGAGCGGAGCAGTTCTTTTAGTTTAGTATGCAGCCTCTCTTCAAGGACAGAGCCTTGTTAAGAAAGGCTATTGAGCTGTGGAGCATTAGCTAGCCAAAGCTAAGCAGGGGATCACATCTCTCTCTCTCTCTCTCTCCTTCCCTCCCTCCATCTCTCCCTCTCCCTCTCTCCTCTGCTGTGCTCCCATTAATGATGTATTAGTTTATTAGGCACATAGGATATTGGTCCAGGGACCCCTGCTACTGACTTCATCATTGCACCACCGGGCAGGAAATCTACCGGAGGAGGAGGGGGGGGGGGGGGGGGGTATATTGTTGCTGTCAGAAGGAAACCTATTATCTCCGTATTAGTTTTTTCGTAAGTTAGCGCCCTGCTTGATCATACTAACAGCGTCACACAAAAGCATCAAAAGTAGCAGATCTACAAGCGACATGTTTCGAGTTTGTAGATCTACTTTTGATGCTTTTTGAATTTGAATCTCTAAAAGTAACAGTTTTGGACATACAAGGTTTCCACCTCACAGAGACATATTATAGATGTTCCGAGGGACGGACACACACACACACACGTGCGCGTGCGCCCACGTTGGTATTACTATACTTGTAACGACATCAACATTTTAGGACTTTGAAGCTGAAAAAGGTTGATCATCAGTGATTTAGATGGTTTCCTTTAGATTTATTGCTGAACTGTATTGGATGTGTGGAATAAATAGTCCAGGAGGCTAAACAGCTTTTGTATCCATCTATATGTCTCTATCTTTCTTCTGTCTCCTCTTTAACATTTCATATTTTGCAGAATGATGCAGAAGACTTCCAAACACTTTTTTATTTTATTCCCCAAAGATTTATGTCGCTTAAAGTATTGAATTAATGCCCTCCTCTGTATTTATATACTACGTCTCTCTCTCTCTCTCTCTCTCTCTCTCTCTCTCTCTCTCTCTCTCTCTCTCTCTCTCTCTCTCTCTCTCTCTCCCTCTTGCCCATTGCTCTTTCTCTCTGCATGGATGCCTTTGTTTACCTACATGTCATTGCTCGAGTGCCCACTCTCTCCACTAGGCAGAACACACACACACACACACACACACACACACACACACACACACACACACACACACACACACACACACACACACACACACACACACACACACACACACACACACACACACACACACACACACACACACACACACACACACACACACACAAATCTCAAAGGCAGTTCCCAGTTTAGAAAGGAGGCCTTGAAAACCAGCCAGCCAGTCCATCACTTCGAGAATATCTGTGTAAGTGTGTGTGTGTGTGTGTGTGTGTGTGTGTGTGTGTGTGTGTGTGTGTGTGTGTGTGTGTGTGTGTGTGTGTGTGTGTGTGTGTGTGTGTGTGTGTGTGTGTGTGTGTGTGTGTGTGTGTGTGTGTGTGTGTGTGTGTGCGTCTCTCGCTCTCTCTCTCGCTCTCTCTCTAAAGACCTTCACCATTACTTTTCCTTAGTGCAGTAACCATGCTGTAAGACTCTCTCTCTCTCTCTCTCTCTCTCTCTCTCTCTCTCTCTCTCTCTCCTTCCTCACGGGGGATGAAGAGTGATGTTTCAGAGCCGCATGGAGATCCAGACACTTTATACTTTTATCTTTGGCCTTCGTCTTCTCTCTCTCTCTCTCTCTCTCTCTCTCTCTCTCTCTCTCTCTCTCTCTCTCTCTCTCTCTCTCTCTGGCTCTCTCCTCTATGTTTATAAAACAACAACATGGAGGAGTGATGGTGTTCTGAATGTCACTGGAACATTGGACTAAAGCAGTGGTTTTCAACCTTTTTTTGCGTCAGGGACCCCCAAATTGACACACGTTAGCCCAGGGACCCCCATTTGAAAATATATGCCAGGGACCCCCAATAAGAGACGATGTTTATGACTCTAGCAGTGATTCTCAACCATTTTAATTTCAAGGACCCCCAGTTTGACATGCATTAGGGCTACAGACCCCCATTAAATGGCATTTCTATCTCCTGGACCCCAATTTATATTATAAAATCTATGTTAATTTAACTCTGAGAGTGTACAAATGGAACCAAATGGACCCGTTAGGGTCCATTTGGTTCCATTTGTACACTCTCAGAGTTACAGACCCATAAGGGTCCATTTGGTTCCTATCCATCATTTAGCTGGGGACCCCCTGGAACTCCCTCAAGGACCACTGGTGGTCCCCGGACCACTGGTTGAAAACCACTGGACTAAAGGACGATGGTTCGTCGTCGTGTGTTTTATCTCAGGCGAGGTCACTGCCTGTCCAGAGAAAGTGACACCTGTAGCCTTGTTCACATCGCCACAAAACAACAATATCATTGTTGTCGGGCAGAAACCTCTTCTCTCCATAGTGTAACCTTTTTGTGCTTTTTCGTAAATTAACTTCTTTAACTGCTAGAGTAATAGTGTAATAGTGTCACGCCACTGCCAGCGAAAACGAGCGATTTTACCAACCTTTGAAAAATCATGGAATATTTTCCATGATCGCTGTCCTCACGGCGATGGCCTCATTACACGCACGGGCGTCTCGTAGTATAGGGAAATGTATCCGGTCGTGGTAATCCGTTGCATAGTTGTGGCCAGTTGAATGTGGCTTGTTTTTGCCAAAAAACAACAGAAATGTTGATAAAGCCATTTTCTCACAACGAATAAACAGGAAGTAAACAAGCTTTTTTTTTTGTTTAAATGACGTCAATTCCGGGTCTGTTGTCATCTGGCAGTGAAAGCATCATTCATAGGGTAGCAAACAGCGCCACTGGTGGAAAACACAAAAGCAGGCTGCGCCTTAGCAGAATCTGACGTGTTCCCTCGTCAGTGGCAGGCAAATAGTTAACGCCCTACGCGATGATACCACACCGTCACACAAAAGTATCAAAAGAGCTTGAGGCGATCTGCCTCTTTTGCTACTTTTGCGATTTGAATCCTGAAAAGTAATAGTTTTGGACATAATATGAGGTTTTCCACCCGACAGAGAACATTATGATTGATTGATTCTTATTGTATTTTTCCATTCCACCTGTGTCTGTTTCAACCAAAGTATATCAGACTGACTGTCATAAATAACAGACACAGCAGCACCACAGATAACACAGCAGGCGATAAATAACACAACACGACCCATAATAAGTGAGTCTGCAGTCAACAGCAGACTCACTCCCAATGTCCCACCGTAATCATCTGAATACTCATCTCTTCAGACTCACCACTTCATCCTGTAGCGCAGTGGTTCCCAAACCTTTTAGCTCGAGACCCGAAAGAGAAATTCGATTTTTGACCCGGGACCCAAACTAGTGAAAATAACAAAGCTACAAGCTCACAAAGCTACAAGCTCACAAACCGTTGCGAGCTTGTGGATCTGCTATTTTCACTACTTCTTAAACGTTTTTTATTTTATTCATTTTGTATGGATTTATTTATTTATGAAATACTTTTGAAATATTTTTGAATTGTTTTTGAATTGATGAAAAGTTGTTTTTTTGTTATAACTTTTTAAAACCATTTTTTACTATATTTACTCGCGACCCATAAAAATTGGTCCTCAGCTCAAACATGGGTTTCGACCCACCGTTTGGGAACTTCACGTTGCCTGGACCCCTTCTTGCCATCACCTCTCTTCTATTATAATGCTAGCGACTGACCAAGATATGGCTTCTATATGTAGACCAGGGGTCTTCAACAGGGGGTCCACCCTCAGAGTCACTACAGGGGGTCCGCCAAATCTTAGTGTGATATGATTCTTTTTTTTACCTTAACCACTTGAACCTATATAGCATCCCTTTTTCTGAGGAGAACGTTTGCCAAAAATAGCAGATCTACAAGCTCACAACGCCTCGGCGTTGTGAGCTTGTAGATCGGCTATTTTTGGCAATTAGGTATAGGTGTAGAGGGAAAAAAAGAGCAGACCAAGTAAACAAAGGGGGGTCCTTGCCCTGAAAACGTTGAAGACCCCTGATGTAGACATTATCTTGGTCACTCGTTCTCATGTGTTGTTTCTTAGGTTTGTTTTTCTTGCAGCCACAACTATTAAGTAATGTCATTTAGATTGGTGTGTTATTTTGACAGATGCTAGGTTTATGGTTCACCTGGTATCAAAGTTTTTTGAGGCACTATACACTGCTCTCTCTCTCTCTATGTGATTATTGACCTTGTTTACTGTAAGAGTGTCTGTGAAAGACCTACATTCTTTATTGTAAAACCAGAAAAAATAGAGTACTCATTCAGACTAACTGGATGTGTATGACTTGAGAACATCATCATTAACAGTCTACAGTCAGTCAGTCTCTCTCTCTCTCTCTCTCTCTCTCTCTCTCTCTCTCTCTCTCTCTCTCTCTCTCTCTCTCTCTCGCTCTCTCACACACACACACACACACACACACACACACACACACACACACACACACACACACACACACACACACACACACGCTATATCATATATAATATATAATATACACACATGCACACAAACCCAAGCTGTCAGCTCAGCTCTTGTGGAACATGGTACTACTACTCTTCCTTCCCCTTAGACCGTGTGTGTGTGTGTGTGTGTGTGTGTGTGTGTGTGTGTGTGTGTGTGTGTGTGTGTGTGTGTGTGTGTGTGTGTGTGTGTGTGTGTGTGTGTGTGTGTGTGTGTGTGTGTGTGTGTGTGTGTGTGGTGTCAGGAGGGGACTCATGTTTGCCAATGAGCTACTATAGTTAGCTAGGTTAGTGGTATGTCTCTGTATGGAACATGACATGCTGACAAGACACTGGTCATATGTTACTACAAGCCTCGGGCGAGAGACAGGCAGAGAGCGAGAGAGAGAGAGCGAGAGAAAGACAGACAGACAGAGAGAGGGAGAAGGCTATGGCTGATTCATACTTGTATGTGCGCCGTATCGTGCACCGCAAGATTTACAAGCATATAATGCATCACAATGTGATGCGTTTTGAGCTTGTAGATCTGCTATTTCATTCTGTGCTGCTGACACTGGTGCTCAACGAACTATGAATCAAGCTCAACCTGTCACAAGTTTTTGAAACACACACACACACACACACACACACACACACACACACACACACACACACACACACACATACAGTATATGATTATCTGTTGGTGAGTGCATACGTCCGTCCGTCCGTCCGTGTGTGTGTGTGTGTGTGTGTGTGTGTGTGTGTGTGTGTGTGTGTGTGTGTGTGTGTGTGTGTGTGTGTGTGTGTGTGTGTGTGTGTGTGTGTGTGTGTGTGTGTGTGTGTGTGTGTGTGCGTGCGTGCGTGCGTGCGTGCGTGCGTGCGTGCGTGCGTGCGTGCGTGCGTGCGTGCGTGCGTGTTATTTACTCTGTGCATAACTGTAGTTCCAGGATTCATACCCGGCTCCTATTGCTATTACTTGATCATATACATCGTCACTCAAAAGTAGCAGATTCACAAGCTCGAAACGCGTCGCGAAGCAACGTGTTTTTAGCTTGTATATCTGCTACTTTTGCTGTTCTTTGAATTTTCAATCCTGAAATGAAACAGTTTTGGACATAATGAGGTTTCCACCCGGCAGAGACGGTTTACATAGCGCCTTTATCCAAAGCGCTTTTACAATGTGCATTACATAACATTTACTCACACACACACACACACACACACACACACACACACACACACACACACACACACACACACACACACACACACACACACACACACACACACACACACACACATTCACACACATTCACTCAACTGACGGCAGAGGAAACCATGGAAGGTACCACCTGCTCATCAGGAGGTTCAGTGTCTTGCTCAAGGACACTTAGTTCGAACTGGGAACCTTCCAATTCTCTGGGAATCCCCTCCTGATCCATAGCTTTGTTAGCTTGGCTCGGCAGCAGATTTGAACATGGAAAACCGTAGTTGTCATAAGTTAAGTTAAGTTGTTAAGACCTTAATATTTTTCAAATGAAGTAGTTAAGACCATCTTGTTTAGTTTAGTTTAGTTCAGTCAATTTTGTAGTAAAATAAAGTTAAAATTTCATACAGTAGGTTATACAAAAAACAAATTGAGAAATAACATCTGTCATCTACCCCCTCTCTCTCTCTCTGTCACTCTCTCTCTCTCTCTCTCTCTCTCTCTCTCTCTCTCTCTCTCTCTCTCTCTCTCTCTCTCTCTCTCTCTCTGTCACTCTCACACACGTTCTCTCTCTCTATGTGTGTCAGTCAGTCAGTCAGTCCGTCACTACCCCCTGTCTGTCTGTCTGTCTGTCTGTCTGTCTGCTCTGCTCTGCTCTGCTCTGCTCTGCTCTGCTCTGCAGACAAGCATAGAGAGGGGGCACAGAGGTGTGTGTGTGTGTGTGTGTGTGTGTGTGTGTGTGTGTGTGTGTGTGTGTGTGTGTGTGTGTGTGTGTGTGTGTGTGTGTGTGTGTGTGTGTGTGTGTGTGTGTGTGTGTGTGTGTGTGTGTGTGTGTGTGTGTGTGTGTGTGTATCAGCAGGCAGTGTGCGTCCTCTCCTCTCTCTGAATATGCAGAGGAAGCTGTGAGGTCAGCGGATCCACGGCTCATTTTCATAACGTCGCCGTCGGCCGGCAAACCTTGTATGTACAAAAAAAACACGTTCTGTTTTTATCACTAGTTTAAAAACATTTTAAAACTAGTGAAAATTGCACTACGCACTGTGAGCTTGTATATCGGGGATTTTTTTTGCCACATTTGCGCGAGACGCTCTTGAGCGACAAAGTATGGCGTTGAAAATAAAACGTAAAAAGTTGTAAAATGGAGATAGGAGGTTTCTGCCCGACAGCGACGATAATCCGCTGTACCAACACAGACAGAGGAGGAGGAGGAGGGGGTCACAAGGAGAGGTTGGAGAGGGTCTCTCTCTCTCTCTCTCTCTCTCTCTCTCTCTCTGGTGGAGATGCTGTGGCGTGTGGTTTTCTGGGGGAAGCGAGGGGAGTGTTAAGAAAACAAAATGGTGGCCTGCTGGACGGCGTAGCGTAGCGGTCCGGGCACCTAGGGTCAATGTAGCCTAGCTGGCAGCGCGTCGCGGGTTCGAGTCCCAAGCCCCACGGCCTTTGCTGCCGCTGTCACTCCCCATCTCTCTCTCTCTCTCTCCCCATGTCCTGTCAGTGTACTGTCCTATCTATAAAGGCATAAAAGCCCAAAAATAAATCTTAAAAAAAAGAAGAAAAAAAAGAAAACAAATGGCCTCCTTCCTTGCTTCACTCCGGTTGAAAAAACAAACAAAGCAGTGGGTAGCAGTGGTGGAAAGTAACAAAGTACATGTACTTGTACTTAACATGTACTGTGGTTAAGTACAATTTTGAGTAACTTTTTACTTTATTAGAGTATTTCCAATTTTCAATACTTTTACTTCTATTCCACTGCATCTCAGGCAAATATTGTACTTTTACTCCACTACAATTATTTGAAATGTTTAGTTACTATTTACTTTGCAGATACAGTATAAATTACTATATTATAAAACATACATTAACCACTTCAGCCCTATTTTATACATTATACTGTAGGCTATTTGAAAATAGCAGATGCGACGCGTTGTGAGCTTGTAGATGTGCTATTTTCAAACATTAGTACTTTTACTTTTGGTACTTTAAGTATATTTTGATGCCAATACTTATGTACTTTTACTCAAGTAACATTTTGAACATGGGCCTTTTACTTGGAACTTTATATTGTGGAATTGCTACTTTTACTTATGTAAAATATCTGAGTACTTCAACGTTCTCTATTGTTCGCTTGTCAGCGTCTATGTGCGTTTGTGTTGTTGTTGAATGACTTCATGTCGTATTACTTTAACCGGTTAGAAAGGACAATTCAGCATCAACCGTTTTGTTTTTGTTTTGGTTTCGGGGGTTAGCGGCTCCTTACTAGCAGAAAAAACGCTGTGAATAATGTTTTCGTTCCGCGGGCCAAAGACGGTCACTGAGTGATATAAGGCTACATTTTCTTTTTGCCACACGGGCGTCAGTCAGCGAGTCGACCGCCTCTCACTCTCTCTCTCTCTCTCTCTCTCTCTCTCTCTCTTGTTGTCACGGCCGTTCGTTATTAACGCAAATCTGTCTTCAGAATGCCTCGGCCGCCGGGGCTAATTTATTCATGTATGCATTAAGTTTAGTGCTTTCATTACTGCTGTTGTTTACTTGCATGGCCAGAGGACGCAGATAAAGATCTCTAAAGATATCTGTGTTTGTTTTCCAAGCCTACAGGTATCTCTCTCTCTCTCCATCTCTCTCTCCTCTCTCTCTCTCTGTTTCTATCTCTCCATCTCTGTGTTCCCCTGGTGAGAATGCTTTCTATGTCTCCTTCTCTCTCTCTCTCTCTCTCTCTCTCTCTCTCTCTCTCTCTCTCTCTCTCTCTTTCCTCTGCTGTCCCTTGTCCTCCCTCCACCCCCCCCCCCTCCTCCTCCTCTCCATTATCATCCATCCCTCTGTCCTTCCCTGGGAGACCACAAGGCAATAACCAGAGCTGTGTGAGAGGTCAGCCCACACGACCTGTGTGTGTGTGTGTGTGTGTGTGTGTGTGTGTGTGTGTGTGTGTGTGTGTGTGTGTGTGTGTGTGTATGTGGCGTGTGTGTGTGTGTGTGTGTGTGTGTGTGTGTGTGTGTGTGTGTGTGTGTGTGCGGTGTGTGTGTGTGCGTGCTGGGTGGTGAATTGTCTTTCTATCTACCAAATCCTGACCATGCCTAAGCCAGTAGCATCGTGGCTGTTGGGGGACGTGGAGAGGAGGACGGGGGGTTATAGATGGACCCCTACCCCTTTTTTATTTTTTCGCTTTTTAACCATTTTCTTCCCAGTTTAGCTCGACAAAGCCGGGTGCAATTTGAACCAACCCAACTATACCCCTTTTACCACATGAACCCTATAGCGTCCCTATTTCGGTGGGTGATTTCCCTCTGATTTGGTGTAGAGGAGAGAGAAAAAAAGAGCTGACCAAGTACAGAGCCCCGGGGGTTAACTAAGTATGACATGAATTTGAATGGTTTAAGTTGACCACTTAAACCCTGTATTGTTGTAGGGTTTTAATGAGCACCTTGCACCACACTGCAAAATGACCTTTAAGAAACAAACCTTTAGAGCAGGGGTCTTCAACCTTTTCAGTCCAAGGACCCCCTAGCTGAGAGAGAGATGAAGCAGGGACCCCCACTATGTATTACATAAAATTGTGTTGCACATTAAAGCTTTTCATAGACGTTGGATTCACGTTAATGTGTATTTTCAGACATTTAACGACTTAAACCGTCAATACTTGGTAAACTTTCACTCTGTACTTGGTCTGCTCTTTTTTCCCCTCTTTGCCAAAAATAGCAGATCTTTGTGAGCTTGTAGATCTGCTATTTTCGGCTAAAGTTGTCCTTAGAATAGGGATGCTAGGGTTCAAGTAGTTAATGTAAAAAACAATGATCCTATCACACAGAGACTTGGCGGACCCCCTGTAGCAACTCTGAGGACCCCCTGTTGAAGACCCCTGCTTTAGAGTATATCAGCAGGCTTCGCGCCACGTTTCGAGCTTGTTGATCTGCTACTTGTGATGTTTTTGTGTTACGCTGTAGTATGATCAAGTAGGGTGGAGATACGGTTAAAATATGGAGATAAGATGTTTCTGCCCGACAGAGGCGATATGACAGTGATTCTCAACCTGTGTGAACGCTTTTCAACATTTTCCAGTGAGCCCCTGATCCCAAAAAAGATGGAGGAGAACCACTGCTCTATGACACAATACAGAACATTGCTTTTTACTTGTACATACAGTACTATCAAGCATTCAGTGCATTTTGCCACATATTTGACAAGCGTTGTGAGCTGTGGGTAGTTTGGCTGGGGTTTTTTTTGGGGGGGAGGGGTGTGACACAGTCATACAACAGAGTGTTAAATGAGTCATTAGTCTAACACTCAGATGCATGAGGTGAGTAACGTGGTTGACATCATCACCTCTCCTCTGTGCTTTTGTTTCACAACATGCAGCAAAACTGTGTGGTAAATGCTACGTATCTCTCTCTCTCTCTCTCTCTCTCTCTCTCTCTCTGTGTCTCTCTCTCTGTGTCTCTCTCTCTCCGTCTCTCTCTCTCTCTCTGTGTGTCTCTCTCTGTGTCTCTCTCTCTCTGTGTCTCTCTCTCTCTGTGTCTCTCTCTCTGTGTCTCTCTCTCTCCGTGTCTCTCTCTCTCTCTGTGTGTGTGTCTCTCTCTCTCTCTCTCTCTCTTTCTCTTTCTCTCTCGCTCTCGCTCTCGCTCTCGCTCTCTCTCTCTCTCTCTCTCTCTCTCTCTCTCTCTCTCTCTCTCTCTCCCTCTCTCTCTCCCTCTCTCGCCCTCCCCCCCATAGGGATTTGAGTCTAACCGGCCTTGGTGCGCCGTAATGAAACCAAATCTATTTAAAGCCAAAAGCGATGCAAGTTTTAATTTCCTATTCCAGACTTAACCTTTTTGGCTGCACAGCGTTTCACATCCACTTAATAACTTTTTACCCTCCACTCCACTCTACCCCCTCCTCCTCTCCTCATCCTCTCCTCTCCTCTCCTCTCCCGGCCCTCCCCTCCCCTCCTGCTTTCCCAGTGTCCCCCTCCCTCGCTGCTTTCAGCAGCGAGACGCAGGCTGCCTCTTCAAGGGCAATATCTGTCAAATGATTCCCCTGTGAAATTAAGACAGAGGCCGTGAGAGTTAGAGAGAGAGAGAGAGAGAGAGAGAGAGAGAGAGAGAGAGTAGAGAGAGAGTAGAGAGGGGTGGGGGTGGTGGTGGTGGAAGGGGGGGGGGGGGTAGCGATAGTGAGGTGGAAGTGCAGCTTTTCTCTCCTCTCCTCATCCTATCCTCAGAGTGTGTGCTCAATTCAATCTCATCTGACAAAAAAAAGGGGAGTTTAAAGATAGATCTGGCGGCAGGGTCTCTTTGTTGCCTTTTTACATTTCAAAAGGGGAGGCGCAGGGAAATGAAAAAGCTCTGGGAACAGGGGAGAGAGAGACAGAGAGACAGACAGAGAGAGAGAGAGAGAGAGACACTCAAAAAAGAATTTCTCTTTCCCCCTTCCTTTCCTTTCAGCTCCGCTCTGAAGGAAGATGGCTTCGTTTTGATGTGTGGTGGTTTGTGTTTACACAAAATGGTTGAATTGATACATTGATCTTGTTAAGCTATTTACTGCTGCAGGCACCACCACCACATATTTGGCGGGGAGGTGGGGGTGTGTATATATATATATATATATGTCACGGACGAATTTATACCCGTGTTGATTTGGAATATGTTCAGAAAGGCGTAACGCTGCATTATGTTTACATTTGAGAAAAAAACGCTACGGAGACTAGCGACAGTCTGTCAGGTGAAACGCAGTGCTGTCAGTTTAAGGTGAATAACATTGTGTTCATGAAGTGTTGCTTGACTGAATGCGTCTCCGTTGCTGCTTGAGTTTTGGATGAGACTCTGCTTTGCTGCTTCCTTCTCTGTGGCAGCAAGCAAGCAAGCACAGCGCCATCTGGTGTCCCAACTCAGCCATTGTGTGCAGCCAGGAAACAATGGCCCTCATACTGCTGCCGATGCTCCGTGTCAGTGTTGCCATGTCCAGCTTGTTATAAGCGACTTTGCGCTTTGTTTTTCTGGTAGTTGTGGGTTGCAGTTTTTCGGGCTTTGTTTCTGAAGTGCAGTTGCTTATGTGGACCTGTTTATTGATGCTGTTTAAACCAGTCATTCTCTTGCATTCTCTTACATGAGAAGGACCTCCATCTGAAATATTTTGTGCCAGGGACCCCGTTACAAGTTTTGAGTAGTTTTTTTAACGATTTCTTTTTTAAACAGCCGATGTATGTGTATAGGTTTAAAGCGCTCAGTGGCCTTGTGGTTAGAGTGTCCGACCCTGAGGCTGGGAGGTTCGGGGTTCGATCCCCGGCATACCAGCGACCATAAAAATCGGACCCAATGCACTCAGCATCGAGGGTTGGATAGGGTTTAAATGCCTGTGACATACTAGCGTCATGTCCAGGGGGTGTACTTGTACATCAAGCTAGCCTCACGCTACAGAAACAGGAGGTACCGGTCCGGTAGACCCTATGGCTCATACAGGCTTACTTACTGTACTTTCTTAAAGTGCTCATATGGCCTAGTCGCTTCTTTTGGGCTTGTTTTAATAGACCTGGTTGCTTATCTCTCTCGCAAAATCTGGCAACACTGAACCCAGTGTTCATGAGACATGTTCGAGACAAGTTCCAACCACGCAGACCAGACCTACTTCTTCTTCTACTCACAGAATGAATTACATCTAATTATTAAATACCTCAATTATCGAAACCGATAGCCTCACGGCGCACCTCCAGACTCCAGAATTTACAGCCCTATTCTGTAAATGTCTAAAATCGAATTAACTTTTTACAAGGTGTCATCTGTGCCTTTTTAAGTGGTGAAATTGAACCCCTCCCCACCCGCCCAACTCTCTCTCTCTGTCAGACACACACACACACACACACACACACACACACACACACACACACACACACACACACACGCACACGCACTCAAACGTACACACACCTCATAATGAGAAGCCATTATTAGGCCGTGATTGGAGCCGGGGTGCCAATATTAACAGTGGCAGTGCCGAGGCAATATAGCCACGGTGTTTAATACCTTGGTAGATAGGTCATATATTATAAGACAGCTGCTCTGCTATTTATAATTAATAGCAATTTAGTCGCAGCAGAGATGTGACGGCAGCTATAACTGAGGGATCTGCTTCTAATGAGTACAAGATTCAAAAATCAATGTCAGGGTGACATTGTGGAGTTTTCACATGCATGGGGCGGCATTTGGCCCCGCGGAGACTTTTCCATATCGATATCAAGCCCTAGTATATGTTTGGATGAGCGGTTCTCAGGCGGTGTCGCGCACCGGGAAATCGCAGATCTACAAACTCACAACGCGTCGCAAGCTTGTAGATCTGCGATTTTTACGGCGCACGACGTGCCACGCAACTAAGTCTCGAACCCATTCAATCCGGGAACGCATCTCTTGTCATTTTAGATTTCTTTGGCTATTCAAAAATAACAGATGTACAAGCTCATAGCGCGACACTATGAGCTTGTAGATCTGCTATTTTTGAAAGAAATCGTGAGAAATCGAAAAAATATTTTGTTCCAGGCACCTCCCAGAAGCAAAGATTTGAGTAACAAATGTTCGTTTTAAAAAAGTATATATTTAATGATTTGCACACATTTTCAAGATTCTTTTCAAAAATAGCAGATCTACAAGCTCATAGCGCGGCACTCGGTGCCGTGCTATGAGCTTGTAGATCCGCTATTTTTGAATATCCAAAGAAATCTTAAAATGACAAAGTGAAGCCCTACAGTAGTAATATATATTACAGTTTTTTTAACCACCTGAACCACCTTATACCCCATATTCAGCTGGGGAACCATAGCCAAAAATAGCAGATATACAGGCTCACAATGCCTATCACGTTGTGAGCTTCGGCTATCCAAAGGGATTTGGTGTAGAGGGAAAAAAAGATCCAAATACAGAGCCATGAACTCCAGGTCCATTTTACTAAAGTCTAGAGGGCTTTAGAGGTTAAGATGGAAGAGCGGCCCGGCCCACAGGTTGAGAACCATTGTTTTTTTTAGAGCACCAAAACATCATAGTTTTTGACATTGTTGTGCTAGCGTAGCGCTAGCGTGGGGAGGCTCCTTTCACGCTGTTCCACTAATCACAGATTGGGACTTTAAGGCCTGAAGACACTTTTCAGTCATGAGATTTATTTTAACTTTTTTTCTTTGCTTTAACCCATTAAGACCGGGAACGCATCTGTGTCATTTTGTAGATTTCTTTGGCTATTCAAAAATAGCAGATATACAAGCTTTGTGCAAATCTTTGAGAATATATATATATTTCTACTAAAATCTTTGCTTCTGGGGGGTCCCTGGAACAACATATTTTGAGATGGGGGTCCGCAGCCAAATATACATAATTTTGGGGATCCTTGACATGGAAAAGTTGGAGCACCACTTGTATAGCAACATACTGTAAGGATTTAGAAAACACTTTTAGATATGTATTTTTGAATGGCCAAAGAAATCTAAAAATGACCCAGATGCATTCCCGGATTTAATGTGTTAATCCCTGCGTATGATGTTATGGTTTTGTAGATTTTCTTTTCATGTCAAACATAAATCATTTCTCCTATACACGGCATATCACTGTGGCACATGGCAATATCTTACAATAGCAAATGTAGCGCGTTGCAATGTATCGTCTCTTTAGGGTGGAAACCTCATACTGTATGTCCAAAAATGCTTTTTCAGGATTAAAATTCAAAAGCATCAAAAGTAGCCGATCTACAAGCTCGAAACAAGGCGCGAAGCGCCTTGTTTCGAGCTTGTAGATCTGCTACTTTTGATGCTTTTGTGTGACGCTGTAGTATGATCAAGCAGGGCATTGATTTACGGGGAAAAAAATACACAAAAAGTTAGAATATGGAGATAAGACGTTTCTTGCCTGACAGCAACCATATAATATTATCTGCTGTGCAGACAGAGTTGCCGTCGTGCACTACAGTGCACGTGTGTCAGTGGTGCCCTGGAGCGCTGGGGGGAGGAAGGGGGAAGGGAGGGAGGGAGGGGGGGATTACACCCAGAGACTGTCTTCTTATAATAAGACTGGAAGACATTAAATGTCATATCAGAATGCTGCTTTTTATAGGCTAACACCTCAGCTGGGCTACTATGGAACCATCTGTCTGTCTGTCACACTGTGTGTGTGTGTGTGTGTGTGTGTGTGCGTGTGCGTGTGCGTGCGGTATATGTCGATGTGTGTGCGTACTGTAGGTGTGTGTGAGTGTGTTGGGATGTATGTTCTGGTTTTTATACTGTATGTGTGTGTGTATACAGTATATCGTTGCTGTCTGTCGGGCAGAAACCTCTTATTTCCATGTTTCAAATTAATGCCCTGTATTGTCATGCAAGAGTGTCACACAAAAATAGCCAATCTACAAGCTCAAAACGCGTCGCGATGTGACTCGTTGTGAGCTTGTAGATCAGCTACTGTATTTCCACTATTTTGAAATATAGTTTAACCCTTAAGACCTGGAATGCATCTGTGTCGCTTTAGATTTCTTTGGCTATTAAAAAATAGCAGATCTACAAGCTTATAGCGCGGCACCGAGTGCCGCGCTATAAGCTTGTAGATCTGCTATTTTGGAAAAATCTTGAAAAATAAATGTTATGATTTAGAATTTTTTAAAGAATCGCCTCAGGTTACACATAGATAGTGTGTGTATTGTAAAGGTAGTGTGTGCGTGTCTACACCAGACAAAGATAGTGTGTGTATTGTAAAGGGTGTGTGTGTGTGTGTGTGTGTGTGTGTGTGTGTGTGTGTGTGTGTGTGTGTGTGTGTGTGTGTGTGTGTGTGTGTGTGTGTGTGAGTGTGCGTGTGTGTGTGTGTGTGAGAGAGACAGTGTTTCATCTCCTCTTTCATGACACCAGACCTCACGCTGAGCCACACTGTCACGTCTCCTCTCTCCCACCGCTTACATCACCGGGCGCAGCGCCGCCTCTCATTGGCTGACGGGCTCCTCTCTGGGAGATGCTTCGGTTGGTTGTTCTGGTCCGTCTCTGTCCTGCGGGGTCAGACCGGGAGACAGACAGACAGTGTCCCACTGTGGACACTGTCTGTCTCAGTCAGTCACAAGGTCACAGGGTTGGTAATCCCAACCCTAGTGAGGACAAGTCAAGCGGCTGGCTATCCTTTGGATCCTTCAAGGATTTTAACGATTCCGGTGCATAACGATTTTCTCTTTACGGTCCGATTCCTTAACAGTTCCCTTTAAAGGAGTAGTTCACCCCAAAAAAATGTTTTTTCCGTTTTTGTTATATTCCTGAGAGAATAATTGATTATCGGTGGAAATATGCTAATGTAGTCTCTTTGAGTCTCCTACCGGAGAGACCGGCCATCGCCGGTCATCAAATTATTGGCTTAGGAATGTGACAAAAAAAATATGAATTCAAGGCTTCATGGGGTGTGTAATTGATAGAAAATAAGTATGTTTTTGGGTGAACTACTCCTTTAACGATTCTGTTAAAACAAAACAATTGCGGCCTTTTTGATAAAGCCCAACAGCTTTTTGATTGCAATGCCCCCCCCACCCACCCATAAACAAGAGCTCAGTCAGTCAGAGACGAGCATCAGAAACACACTTCCTTCCGACGTCTTTCTGTCGGCGTGGTTTTTCCTTGTAGATGTTTTTTCCTTTAGACAGAGGCTTTTTGAGTCGACACGATCCCACAGCTACTGCTCTCTCTCTCTCTCTCTCTCTCTGCTTGGTTGTTGTTCTGTCTCTCTGGTTGATGCTGTCTCCCAAACGCCCGGCATGTCGTGTCACATTTGTCACCGCACGACTCTGTGACAGCGATGTGTTAGCAGGGCAGAAGTTAACCCGTTATGACCGGGAAAGCATTTAGATTTTATTTCATACTTTAGCTATTCAAAAATAGCAGATATACAAGCAGATATACAGTACAAGCTTGTAGATCTGCTATTTTTTTTTAAATCGTGGTGCACAACTTTGAGTATATATATTTAAAAAACAAGCATTTTTTAAACTAAAATCTTTGCTTCTGAAGGTCCCTGGCACAAAATATTTTGGGGTGGGGGCGGTCGGCGGCCTAATACATATCATTTTGGCATGAAAAAGTTTGAGAACCACTGATATACAGTGGAAACTTTTTTTTGTCTCCAGAAAACTGGTTCAGAAGACTCCCTCAGGTCTTCATGGGTTAACCCTTTAAGACCGGGAAAGCATCATTTGTCATTTTAAGATTTCTTTGGCTATTCAAAAATAGCAGATATACAAGATATGCCGCGCTATGAGCTTCTAGATCGTGCTATGAGCTTGTAGAAAAGCAAAGATTTTGAGTTACAAATATTCGCTTTAAAATATATATATATATTTGCACAGATTTTCATGATTTTTCTAAAATAGCTCATAGAGACTATGAGCTTGATATCTGCTATTTTTGAATAGCCAAAGAAATCTAAAATGACAGAGATGCGTTCCCGGATTGAGCGGGTTAAAGACAGCGTTCTGAACAGCTGCACGGCCTGGCACAGCGGTAGGTACTGTACTGTAGGCACCATGCAGACAAGGCACCCACATTCTGTTTGGACACGGCAGATTGACGTGTTTTTTTTTTGTGTTTCGACACTCCACTTCACTATGCTGCCGAACGTCGAGAGACGCGACTGACTCTTCTTGTTGCACGGTTGAAATGTAATGCTATCTTTTCCTGGGCGTATTGAGTTATTTAACGTTACATTTCCTGCCGTGTAGAGTTATGTAACCTTACCTAGGGAAGGCTTTTGCGCTCTCCTGACTCGAGGCTTACCGAATTTTAACAGCCAGGGTCCAGAGGCCAGCATTATTATTATATTATATGTTTTTTTCATCCAAAGAGCCTCAACGTCCCTTTGTCAGTGTGTGATCCTTTTCTATTATTTGTGAACTTTGACTTAAAACATCTAGACTTGATTAACTGGAACCTGAGTTTGCTCTGTACTTGCACCGCAATTGTTCTGTCACACTCACAACGCATCACGTTGTGAGTGTGACGTGTTGTGAGTGTGATGTTTTGTGAGCTCGTAAGATCGGCTATTTTTGTCCGATGTTCTCCCCAGAACATGGATGCCCAGGGTTCAAGTGGTTAATAAACAGATAGCATTATACCGTACATCGGTAACAACCTTTCCAAATCACCTTCTCCTCCTACTAAATCCTTTTCCCTTATTGTCAGTGTGGCAACTGAGAAAATGGGTCCAAATGTCAGCCCCGCCTCCCTGCTTTGCTTTTTTGTTGTATTGTAAATCGCCAGCTTTGATCTTCTCTTGTTGCCTCCATGCTGCGCTACATGGTGCCACACAGCGCTCCACCCACACTGTTGCGCGCTTCAGCTGCGCTACATGTTTGAGCTGTTTTCTTTTTTTTTACCGCCCATTCCCGCCTGTACTGTATGTAGCAACTACAAAAACACACTGGCTGCCCTGCTCCCGCGAGACTTGTGCCGGTCCCCCACACGTAGTATTGTATGTTGATGAATTGAATACATATATAGGTTCACAATGGAAACAAGTCCCCAGGACTTTTTTTGTGTAATCCTTATAGCCTTGATGTCTTGACTTAATCTAATGTCTACTGCAGGGGTCTTCAACGTTTTCAGGCCAAGGACCCCCTAGCTGAGAGAGAGATGAAGCAGGGACCCCCTCTATATTGTATAAAATTGTGTTTCAGATTCAACTTTTTTGTTTACTTGGTCTGCTCTTTTTTTCCCTCTACACCAAACACCTCCTTGCCAAAAATAGCAGATCTACAAGCTCACAACGCCTCGCGCTGCGAGGCGTTGTGAGCTTGTAGATCTGCTATTTTTGGCTAAAGTTCTCCTCAGAAAAGGGATGCTAGGTTTCAAGTGGTTACGGTAAAAAAAGAAATCTTATCACACAAAGGTTTGGTGGACCCCCTGTAGTAACTCTGAGGACCCCCTAGGGGTCCCAGACCCCCTGTTGAAGACCCCTGGTCTACTGTATGGGGGAGTCTGGTCAATTACATTTATCCTAGGGTCTAATCCTTAGTAAAACCCTAACAGTGTACACGCTAGGAAATGTAAGGTCCACAAATAATAGTAAAGGACACTCTGACAAAGGGACGATGAGTCTCTTTGGATGCAAATATATTTAAATTATAAAAGTGAAAAAGGTGACACACAGAACGGACATTTCGGCCCTCCGAAACGTCCGTTCCGCGTGTCACCTTATTCACTTTTGTAATTAAAAAAATGTTATTTTGTTTGCATCCAAAGAGCATCTCAACGTCCCTTTGTCAGTATGTGAGCCTTTTCTATAGTAATACACACACACACACACACACACACACACACACACACACACACACACACACACACACACACACACACACACACACACACACGGTGTGTGTGTTGGTTAATGTGAGGTGTCAGTCAGTGCTTCAGGGCTTGGATGCTGCTGTGTGATTGTAATAGCAAAAAGCAGAGGAGGGGGGAGGAGGGAGGAGGGGGGGGCTGAGGAGGGGAGGACGAATCAGGGCATGTCGATAGACGGATGGAGGGATGAGGGATGGAGGGAGAGAAGGATGGAGGGATGGAGGGGTGGATTCATCCATCCCTATACCCACAAGCCCCCCTGCTCAGCGCGTCCAGTGACTTGGTGTCAGCAGTTTGTCTTGTGCATAGCTAATGACAGACTGCACCTCTCTCTCTCTCTATCTATCTATGTGTCTCTCCCTCCGTCTCTCTCTCTCTCTCTCTCTCTCTCTCTCTCTCTCTCTCTCTCTCTCTCTCTCTCTCTCTCTCTCTCTCTCTCTCTCTCTCTCTCTCTCTTCCTGCAAATGAGATTTTGCCTGAGGTTGTAGAAAGTGCAGCACTGTACAGGGAACAAGACCTGTGTCTGTCTGTCTGTCTGTCTGTCTGTCTGTCTGTCTGTCTGTCCCATGCCATGTGTTAGAGCGGTGAAAGGATCAGTGAAGCAACAACAACATAAGAAGAGGCGAGGGACAGAAGAACTTTAAAATAACAATAAGTGCATCACCACCAATTAATGACAAAACTTGTGTTTTTTCATTGCGTTCCACATCGTCTCTGTCGGGTGGAAATCTCATTATGTCCAAAACTGTTACTTTACGGGATTCAAGTTCAAAGTTGGTGCCACATTTCGAGGTTGTTGTGGATCTGCTACTTATGATGCGTTTGTGTGACGTTGTAGTATGATCAAGTACAAGAAACTAGAGTTCTCAAATCCTACCCGAGCCTCGGGTTCTGTGAAGAAAAAAAAAGAAAAGAAAAGAAAATCTATTACTCCCAAAAAAGAACGGTAAGGCAGAACGAAAGGTCAGTGGATGTGTTGGATGCATCTCAAAGTGAACTTTACTCTATCTAGTTTGTCGCCGTCCGACCTTCCTAGCCCGTGTTATTAAAGAAAAACGGGCGACAATAGCCAAAACTCAATCGAAAATCGGCGATCCGAAATCGGCGAATGTGGTCGTTTTCAAGATGTTTTGGCCGTTATCTCTGGAACACAAGGTCCAATCTGTTCAGTTCAAAGTTGGATGAGTGACTTCGAGGAAACCTTTTTGTGTTTTGTATGGTAATTGTTCGGGCCGAGCCTCGGGCCGGCCCAGTAGGGCCCAGTAGGGGCCTTAATTTTCAGGCCCGTTGAGAACTATAGAAGAAACATTAAAAGTGAAAATATGAAGATAAGAGGTTTCTGCCCGACAGCAACAAGACCCCCCCCACCTGGTCAGCTTTTGCTTGAGTTTGTGGTTCGCTGTGATGAGAACACCAATCCTCTGTGTGTGTGTGTGTGTGTGTGTGTGTGTGTGTGTGTGTGTGTGTGTGTGTGTGTGTGTGTGTGTGTGTGTGTGTGTGTGTGTGTGTGTGTGTGTGTGTGTGTGTGTGTGTGTGTGTGTGTGTGTGTGTGTGTGTGTGTGTGTGTGTACCAGCCTCTCATGAACCACTGCAGAGAACTTTCTGATGTCTCTCTTCGTGTGTGTGTGTGTGTGTTGAATAACCAGGAGGAGCAGGTGTCTGTCAGTCTGTCATTCATTTTTATCCATCTGTCAGCGTGGGTGTGGAGGTGTCTGTTTGTCGATCTATCTCCCCTGTCTGTCTGCCTGCCTGCCTTTCTGCCTGCCTGCCTGCCTGTCTGCCTGCCTCTCTGTCTGTCTGCCTGCCTGTCTGTCTCTCCATCTTGTCTGGGCAACACAAACACTAAGCACTGAAGCCGTCCTCAAACTGTCTGTCTCCCTGATGATGCGTAGAGGAGGCGTGTCTCTGCACTGTAATTCTCATGACTGGCGGGTCACAACGCCATGTGTCTGGCCGATCCGCCAGTCCAGCCCCCCCCCCCCCCTCCCGCTATCGATCGGTGGGCTGATGGATGAGCGCGGCGGACGGCCTGACAGGCGGCATGTCTGTCCAATCAGAGCAGATGGACGATGAGCTGTGTATCACCATGGTCAGAAAGAAGGAACCCCCCCTGTGTGCTTCCCCCTGCTGGGTGATCAGTGTCACTTTGACACTGATTCATTTCCTTGTTGTCGGGGCAGAAACCTATTATGCGCGTATTCTAACTTTTTGTGTTTTTTTTCTTCTAATTAATGAACTAACACATTACCCGGCAAGATATTAAACATCGTTTTTTTAACCCCTTGCCAGCGTAATGACCTTAAATAGACAATCTTTGAAACACCATGGAAGCCACGTTGTGTACAAAACAAAAAAACGTCTCCATGGATTGTGGGAGGGATCCGTTTATCCACTGGAACGATAACATTCCAACCGCGATCGGCCATTTTGGAGCTATAGCCCGTTGAAAATGGGTGGTTTTCATCACCAAAAAAAAGAAACCGAGTTAGAAGTGTTTTTCTAAAAATCCTATACAATAGTTGGGGCGGACGGAAGTCCGTTTTTTTCGAATGACGTCGCATCCGTCTACTGCTTCTCTGGGTGACGAGGGATCATTCTGTGTTAGAACGCCCCTTGTGGAATTAAAAATAATAATAATAGTACGCAGATCTGCGTTCTTGGCGTGCAATGTGTTAACGCCCTACTTGATCATACTACAGCGTCACGGAAAAGTATCAAAAGTAGCAGATCCACAAGTTCGAAACGCGGCGCGAAGCGACGTGTTTTGAGCTTGTAGATCTGCTACTTTTGATACTTTTGAATTTGAATCCTGAAAAGTTACAGTTTTGGACATATGAGGTTTCCACCCGACAGAGACGATGTGTCTCTGTCTGCATGTGGCGGCGAGCAGGACACACACACTGCTGTCTGGCTGGCTGGTTGGCTGGAAATGTCACAGAGCCCCAGAGGAAGAAGAAGAGAAGAGCAAGAGGTTCAACTGAGAGAGAGAGGGAGAGGGTGAGGGAGAGAGAGAGAGAGAGAGAGAGAGAGAGAAATAACTATGATAAAAAAAAGCAAATCAATGTTTTCCTCTGCGGACAGTGAGAGACATTTTGCGATGTCGCTTCTCGTTTATTTATTTTTTGTTATTTATTTTGTTCAGGAGTGAGGGTCTGTTTTTGTGTGTTCAGTGTGTGAACTCTTGTCTCAGGTTGGGGTCCTGCCCACTGGCCACAGTGACCAGCAGTTAGCATTCTCTGGAGGTTCTGAAGAAGTCCAAAAAACAAATCAAAACTCTCATCCCGTGTTGTTCTCTCCTCCCTCTCCGTCTACCCTATGCTCCTCTCTTGCTGTTTTATTTTAATTTCCTTTCTTCTTCTTTTTTTCCCCTCCAACTTCCTGCCACTTCTATCAGGGAGAAGTGAAAGGCGACGGTAACGTGGGCCCAGAGCACCACCACAGCGCTAGCTGTAGCGCTGTATAGCGTTTGGCTAGCATTGAAACATGGTTTGATGAGCGTCAATATCAAAACACAACAAGGCAACAGGGAAGAAACACAGCAGCCAGAGACGGTCGGAAAAAACACAAAAGGGACCTTCATATGCCTTTATACGCACGCAGCCATTATTGGCAACCTTCCTCTTTCAAACACCGTCTGTCTGTTTTTTTTCTCCTGTTTTCCTTTCTCTACGCATTCTGTCCGTTCTCTCTCTCTCTCTCTCTGTGTGTCTCTCCTCTCATGTGCGTGTTTCTTTTATTTTTGTTGTCGCTCAGAGGACAGTGCCCAGCATGTGAGGGACAGGAGGTTACAGTGTATTAAAGGGAACATTTCCCAGAGACGGCGGTCGTTCCGTAGAGAACACAAAGCTAGCGGGCTTCAAAGCCAATGCGGGCGGCCGGCAGCTAGCTTTCATGGAATGTCTTTCATTCTCAGTTACAGCGTCTAACGGGAGAGAGACGGAGGAGCAGACAGATTGTTGTTTTCCTCTCTCTCTCTCTCTCTCTCTCTCTCTCTCTCTCTCTCTCCCCTTTGGCGTATCTTGACACAGCATTCCTGACATTGTAGCTATGATGCCATATTAAGGCGACTGCATTGTGTAAATATCTGTTGCCCCCGACCCTGTCTTATGTCTGTCTGTCTGTCTGTCTGTCTGCACAATGGGCCGCCGGCCAGCAAAATAATACACGTTATTATTACACATAAAGAATACTGTAACATGAGAGATGTCTGTGTGTGTAGACTGTTGTTGTTGTTGTTTTGTAGGAGGACATGTTGGAGCGTGTGTGTGTGTGTGTGTGTGTGTGTGTGTGTGTGTGTGTGTGTGTGTGTGTGTGTGTGTGTGTGTGTGTGTGTGTGTGTGTGTGTTTGTTTGGATTTTGTGTGTGTTGGATTGTGTGTTTGTTTGATTGTGTGTTTGTTGGATTGTGTTTGTTGGATTTTGTGTTTGTTTGAGTGTGTTTGGGATTGTGTATTGATGGATTGTTTTGTTGGAGGGAGGAAGTCGGTATCAAATGATTTGGTAATTATTACAAATTTGACTTTGACGTCTTTATTGACAGTGCAATACATTTGTACAATACACACGAGTTTAGGCTCCACCATCAAAAGGATAAAATCGCATTAAAGCTGACATCTTATTTCCATTGCGGTCCGTCAGGAATTATGTGTAAACACTTTTAATAATTTAAACATTTCTTTTTAGCAAAACTTTTTCAGAGATGGGAGTCCGCGGCCAAATATATATACCATATATACATTTTGGGGTCTTTGGCACTAAAAAGTTTGAGAACCACTGATGTACTGAATGAACGAATGGATGCTTGTGAGTGTTAAAGTGCAAGTGGGTGTGCAATGAAAGTCTCTGTGGGGCTGCGTGGGTGTGGCCTGTATACCCACGCCAGGGGGAGGGAAGACCAGGACAAATGATATGATTTGATGATAATATTTTGACAAAACGGTATTATGTGGCCTACAGGCTTTTGTATTGTGCTGTTGTGTTGTGGTTCGTTTTCAAGTTGTTGCACGATGGCGACGTGTTTAGATGCATTGCGATGTGTTGCTGTATTGTGTTGTTGTGTTGCGTTGCATTGCGTTGTGCTGTGTCTGATTGATCGATTGAATACTTTATTAGTCAGAAAACGGTAAACGGTACACGTGGTACAGTAAGACATTAAAGCTAAAAGGACAAAGAATCATACAAAATTACGACACAATAATACGTGTTATCAACAAATACAAACACTGATGGGTTTTTTTCAGTGTGTTGTGTTGATTCGGACAGGCCATTGAAGAAGATAATAAGTGCCAATGACACGGGGGACATTGAGTCCTACGTTAGAGAGAGAGAGAACTAGAGAGAAGTTATATGCGGCTTGTTTGGTCTCACACACACACACACACACACCCTCCCACACCCCCCCGCATCACCCCCCCCCCCACCTTTCCGATGGCCCTGTCGTGGTGCCAGGGCGGGTGATTACCGACGCTTCTCCCCCAATTATGGGCTGATTATTCCGCCGCGCTCTAATTGACTGGGGAGATATGCAAATGGCTGTCATTTGGGATGATAAAGGATGCGGCTGCTGGATGCCCCTGCATTATTTAGCCCCGGCTGGCTGTATGCGGGGCGTGAAGGATGTGCCGGCTGCTTTAATTGCTGAGGAGAGAGAGGTTAAACTGAACGAGCAGCAGAATTAGAAATGAGGAATTTGGGCCCTGGGTTTATTTATTTATTTATCTTCTGTCCTTGTCCCCTTTCATTCTCTCTCTCTCTCTCTCTCTCTCTCTCTCACACACATACACACACACATACACGCACGCACGCACGCACGCACGCACGCACGCACGCACGCACGCACGCACGCACGCACGCACGCACGCACGCACGCACGCACACACGCACACACGCACACACACACACACACACACACACACACACACACACACACACACACACACACACACACACACACACACACACACACACACCCGTCACGCAGTGTTTTTCTACTCCTCTCTGGGGTGAGTGGAGAGGCAGTGGTGGGTGGATGGCAGCAGCGAGCGTGGCATACTGGAATGCCATAAATAAAAACATTAGCAGAGTAAATAAGTGCAAAACAAACAGGGGTGTGTGTGTGTGTGTGTGCGCATGCATGTGTGTGACCTGCAACTGCATTAAAAACTAGAGTAAAGAACCTTTGTGGGCTTAAATGGAAAGAATAGGAAAGAATCCTTTCATCTGCTCAGACAATAAGCAGACTCTCTACTCTCTCCTCTCTCCTCTCTCCTCCACTGTTTGACAGCTCCCTCCCTCCCCGCCACTTTAAATAGCGTCTCCTGCACCCAATACCAATGACCTCACTGGGCTGCTGGCCTGCACTCAGACCGGGACCGGCAGGCAGGCGGGCGGGCGGGCGGGCGGGCGGGCGGGCGGGCAATGTTAGAGAGCGACTAGAGGCTTCAGGTTGGAGCTTGACCTCCGCATTAACTCAGCCCCTTAACCACAAAGAGCCACTTAAACCCCCAGCATCCGTATTTGGCAGAAAATAGCAGATCTAACAGTCAAGCTCACAAGCTTTAAGTAGATCTGCTCTGCACGACATACGAAACAGAAAAGATAGTATAAAGCCCTGAGGGACTCCGGTCAACCGTAATAGGGTTTAAGTCATTAACCCTGTATATTAGGCATGTAACGATTTATCGTAAATCGATTTAAATCGATTCAAGCGGGTGACGATTTAAATCGATTTAATAAAAAAGTTAATCGCGATGTGAAAAATAGCCAGAAGAAACATTTGGAAAGGTGGAAAACTTTAGTTAAACTTGCAGAGTGACGCACTACTTTACCTGGTTTACCTTATCTTCTGATAGTTGTACTTGAACGTTGACATGAAATAATAAACCTGTTTAGCGTTTCATTAGCACGAGCATGAAAAAAAAAAAAAACACAGCGTGTAGTGACGCAGCTGGTAAATACCCGACATGTTGAAAGGCTAGGACAGGGGTGATGCAACGTTGATGATGGAGAGGGCCACTATATTTCCCAGCCTGATCGCCAGAGAATTAGTATACATTGCACGGATTTGTGCACGTCATTCCGTGCATAGTCGCCTAGAAACCCCCAAATTCCGTGCATATGTACGGGGAGTCCCACGGTGGGCGTAACCAGTCGCAACCCGGAAAAACCAGGAAGTAGAGCAGTCCCCACAACAAAATTTACGATTCTGTGCCTATCGGTACGTAACTCAAACGCCGCTGAGTAGGCTCAAGGGAATGTCGCTATGTTCAGGACGGCAACTCGCGCGCTTTAGCGCGCTCGGTGGTCCTTCACAAAGCGACAATTCCCTTGAGACTGCGCGGCTCCGAAATGGTTTAGTCACAATGGGGGAGATGCGAGGCGGCTATGCACGGAATTTGTGGTTTTCCAGTAGTCTATGCACGGATTTTGAGAAACGCTGAAAAACGTTCAATGAGAACGTTTCCTCTGGCGATCGGGTTGATATTTCCACACTCACTCCAGAGGGCCACATTGCATATACTGTCGGGCCATATACTGTTCTATGTCACATAAAAGTAGCAAAAATAGCCGATCTACAAGTGCGACGCGTTTTGATTATTTTTTGCTATTCTTGATATTTTTTTGAATTTTCCTGAAAAGTAGCATTTTTATTTAATTTCAAATGCATTTAGTTTTTGAACTTAAATACAAATACATTGGACATAAAAAAGACGCTTAATACTAGTCATTAAGCTAGTCATGTGGCCCCCGGACCGCTAGTTGCCCATGTATGGGCTAGGATCATAATACCAAGGATTCAACAGTGATGTCACCATTATGCAACCCGGAAGTAAAGATAATACCAAGGATTCGTCAGTGATGTCACTGACATGTGCAAAAGAAAATGCAAGATCTTTGTAAGAGAATTGATAGAGAGTTTTCAGTCATTTGCTACTGTATTGAAAAGAGGATAAGAGAAAACACAGTATATAACATATATTGTACTTCGTTGTAAATCAGGCGTGTAAGGTCAAGCTCTCAAAGCATGTGAGCTTATAGATTTGTATTGCCAAAGATTCATATATTTTCGCCTAATGTTCATCCAATGTTCGTCCAATGTTCTTCAAACTTTTTTGCCTTTCACCTTTGTGACATCTCCAGTGTAGGGTTCTTTGTGGTTAAGGGCAGTGGTGGAAAGTAACTAAGTACATGTACTCAAGTACTGTACTTAAGTCGACTTTTGAGGTGTTTTTACTTTACTGGAGTATTTCCAATTTTCAGTACTTTTACTTCTACTCCACTACACCTCAGAGACAAATATTGTACTTTTACTGCACTACAATTATTTGAAAACTTTAGTTACCAGTAGTTACTTTTAGATTTAGATTAGATTATCACAAAACATACATTAACCACCTATATATCTTTTGGCCATTTGAAAATAGCAGATCTACAAGCTCACAATGCGTCGCATTGCGACGCATTGTGAGCTTGTAGATCTGCTATTTTCAAAAAATGTATATACATTTTGAAAGAGTATTTCTACATTGCAGTGTTGATACTTTTACTTAAGTACAAAATGTGAGTACTTCTCCCATCACTGCCTCGCTGTCTTCATTGTCTTGGGGTGAAAACAATGAGAGAAGTCATTAAGTGAATAAGAAGCCGTTAGCTAAGCGCCGCTCCCTCCTCCATGGCGGCCGGGCTGGCGGGCGGGGCCACATTATCACGGCCCATCGCCGTTGAAACTCAACACTAATCCTCCTCGTTTTGGAGAGACGAGCCGCCAGCCGCCAGATTTGGGACGGGCGTTTTTAACGGCTTAGCGGGGGTAATAAGGCTTCAAATGGTCCTCTTTTCAAAGGGACTCACGCCATATCTCCACATTGCTACATTGCTACAGGGGGCTTAAGAGCCCGGGTTACTTATCACTCAGTGTAAAGCCGGCCCCTATCTCAAGACGAGCGATAATTGCTAATGCTGGCGGGAGTTAGCGTTAGCTAACATTAGCAGCATCGTCAACTGGAAGCCGCAGTAATGGCCGTGGCCGGCCGGCTGGCCCTTCGGCTTGACCACCCCCCCCCCCCCCCCCCCCCACCCCCAGGCACCACTAATAAGTCGCGAGCAGTGGTGGAAAAAGTACTCAAATGTTTCACGTAAGTAAAAGTATCAATGCTGCATTGTAGAAGTGATTGATGATATGTCTGACAAAGTTGTGAGCTTGTAGATAGGCTATTTTCAAATAGACTTGGTATTAAATAGGACTAAAGTGGTTAATGTATGTTTTATAATGTAAGAATTTATATCTGGAAAGTAACTAAAGTTTTCAAATAATTGTAATGGAGTAAAAGTACAATATCTGCCTCTGAGATGTAGTGGATATTAGAAATACTCAAGTAAAGTACAAATACCGCAAAATTGTACTTAGGTACAGTACTTGAGTACACGTACTTAGTTACTTTACACCACTGGACTCGCGAGCTAGCTTCTGCTAGCTAGCCTTGGTTTTTCGGTCTTTGCCAATGGTGGAAACAGACAAAACACACACACACACGCACACGTTTGCTTGCGCTTATCGAGATACCAAGGTGTTATCAAGAGCTTGTCTGGGGCTTTGTGAAGTGTGCACAATGATTTCACTGGCACTGAGCTTCTCTCTCCGTGTGAAACTTTAAGGAACCCTGAACAGTTTGTTCTCGGGGCGAACTGCCTTTGTTCCTGACAACAAAGACGTTGTCGGTGTAGCGAGAGAGAAAAAAAAGAAACGTACAAGAGAAAAAAAAACGGCAGCGTTGCGCTCGTGTGATGATAACTGCCGCCGCGTCTCTCTCTCTCTCTCTCTCTCTCTCTCTCTCTCTCTCTCTCTCTCTCACACACACATAAATCACAAAAAATGGTTCCAGTGTAAATGGGAAAAACTCCTGCTGGTTTATAAACCAGCATTTCGTCTCTGTCGGGTGCAAACCTCATATGTCCAAAACTGTTACTTTTCTGGATTCAAAAGTAGCAGATCTATAAGCTCGAAACGCGTCGCTTCGCGCCGCGTTTCGAGCTTGTAGATCTGCTACTTTGGATGCTTTTGTGTGACGCTAGTATGATCAAGTAGGGCGTTCATTTACGGGAAAAAAACCCAGCGTTGCCAGATTTTAGCGGGAGAAACAAGTGGGCAAGTCTACGAAAACAAGCCCAAAAGAAGCGACTGTAGGCGGCAAGATCACACGCACACGCACACACACACACACACACACACGCACACGCACACGCACACGCACACGCACACACACACACACACACACAGGGGGTCCCCCACAACATTACTTAATAATATAGCATCAAATGGGAGATATTACAGTCATTTAATATATACTGTGTGTGTGTGTGTGTGTGTGTGTGTGTGTGTGTGTGTGTGTGTGTGTGTGTGTGTGTGTGTGTGTGTGTGTGTGTGTGTGTGTGTGTGTGTGTGTGTGTGTGTGTGTGTGTGTGTGTGTGTTGTAAATCACATGGTGATGTGTCCCTCGTTGGGCAAATCTTAAGTTCTCATCATCATCTTCATTATTGTCTTTGTCAACATCATCATCATCATCATCATTTTAACTGTAAACATCCAGATAATTAAAACCAGAGTATACAGTAGGAGACTCGGGATGCATTTCTATTGAGCTCCAACGTCTACACATTATCTCTCTCTCTCTCTCTCTCTCTCTCTCTCTCTCTCTCTCTCTCTCTCTCTCTCTCTCTCTCTCTCTCCACTTAATGGCACTTTATGAAGGGTGTTAGCTTCAGCGCTCTATGCGGGTTATCCCATTAACACTATTTCACACAAACATAATAAAACACACACACACACACACACACACACACACACACACACACACACACACACACACACACACACACACACACACACACACACACACAGCATTTCATTTGTATATGGCCTCAGTTGGCGGTTTGGGGGGAAGTGAAATAAACAGCGTGTTTAGCATAACAGACATAAACATTGAGTCTCCAGTGGGTCATCATCAGAGCAGAGAACTGGTAGATGAGAGAAATCTGCCCACTAAAGGTCCACAACTGTTTACTGTTAGACTTAATTACACTTTACTTCATCATATCGTTGCTGGCGGGCAAAAACCTCTTATCTTTATTTTTGTAAATTAACGCCCTACTTGATCACACAAAAGCATCGAAAGTATACAGATCCACAAGCTCGAAACGTTGCGCGATGCAACACGTTTTGAGCTTGTAGATCTGCTACTTCTGTTGTTTTTTTACTTGAATCCTGAAAAGTAACAGTTTTGGACATGGTTTCCACCCGACAGAGACAATAATGGTATATATACCAGGAATGCTACAATGTTTATTTTATTTTGTATTCTTATCTCTCTTTTCTTATTATTCTTATTTCTCTATTTGTTGTGTGTTCTATGCTAACTCCTGTTGTTGCTAATTTCACACAGGGATCAATGTCCGCCCGTCCGTCCTTCCGTCCATTACACACATATCCTTGAGGTCCAGGGTGAACGTGGCTTAGTCAGCGGACACAGCTTCAAGCTTGGCAACTGGCCAGTGGTGTAACAAGCTAAAACTGCCCCCCCATCCCCTCCACACACAGCCCTTCTCTCTTACCCCTCCACACAGGGTGATGTAATGTCAGTAGTGAGCAGGAGAAGAAGTACTGTACTTCAAAGCACGCAGCTTTAAAATGACCGGCAACGGTGAAATACAGTGTACAGTTGATGCCACAATTACATTATTATTATCATTATTATTATTAGGCCACTTATAGGCAACAGACTACCTTACTGTAAGGAGGGTGAACCGGCCACACACCCCCAGGGGGTGGCTGATAAATTAGCTTGATGCACAACAGGTGTGTCATCACACCCAGCAGCATAGTCCATCCATCTTCAACCGCTTATCCGTAGTCGGGTCGCGGGGCAACAGTTTCAGCAGAGAGCTCCAGACTTTCCCCTTTCCCCAGCGTTCCAAGGCCAGGTTGGAGATATAATAAGCCCCCCGCCCCCCCATCTGGTCCTTGGTCTGCCAGGGGGTCTCCTCCCAGTGGGTACGTGCACCAAGCACCTCCCTAGGGAGACGCTCAGGAGGCATCCATACTAGATGCCCCAACCACCTCAGCTGGCTCCTTTCCAAGTGAAGGAGCAGTGGCTCTACTCCGAGTGTCTCGTGGATGACTGAACTTCTCACCTCTGTAAGGGAGAGGCCGCCCACCCGATCTTATTCTTTGGGTCATGACCATAGGTGAGAGTAGGAACGAAGATTGCTCGGTATATCGAGAGCTTTGACTCTCGCCGCATAGAATCTAATTAGTTTAACTCAGGTCATGTGTGACTGCTTAAATCACCCTACATGTACATGATTAGGAAATGAGAGCAAATAGCCAGGCCTATGCATACTGTAGATCTGACGTGACATGATGGGAAAACCATTTGCTTTGCAGGTTGTGCAGAATATATACTGTACTTATAAACTGTTCTTTTTCTTACATAATCGGGAAAAGAACGGGTTCTAACTGATTGGCAAAACAAACCTGTTTGACAAATATGTCAGAGAAAAAGGTCTAAATGGCTGCAGTTTGAAGCAACATAGTTTGTGAGTCCTGCTGTGTACACTTTTCAAATGGTGCGTGTGTGTGTGTGCGTGTGTGCGTGCACGCGTACACACGCACGCGTCGCAGGCTCTGTTCAGCTGACCACTCATCTGCTGCAGACTGCTCAGCCATACTAGCCCCTCTGTCAGAGATTGTGTGTGTGTGTGTGTGTGTGTGTGTGTGTGTGTGTGTGTGTGTGTGTGTGTGTGTGTGTGTTTGTCTGTGTGTGTCTGTGTGTGTGCGTGCGTGTGAGAGAGAGAAAGAGAGGGGACCAATCACGTCGCTTCTCCCCGTGGCCGACAGGATGCTGTGGCCCGTGGGTCCTCCCTGTCTAGACAGAAACACACACACACACACACACACACACACACACACACACACACACACACACACACACACACACACACACACACACACACACACACACACACACACAGTGCCTTCTACCATAGCAACTTTGATTAATTCCCAGAGTGTGCTGAAAGGAGACTACATCAGCACCATGGTCATGGAGAAAGAAGTGTGTGTGTGTGTGTGTGTGTGTGTGTGTGTGTGTGTGTGTGTGTGTGTGTGTGTGTGTGCGTGTGCGTGTACTTGTGTGTGTGTGTGCGTGTGTGTGTCTCAGCTGTCCCCAACTAGTGTCAGTGCTCATGTTTCACTGTGACAGCCTGACGGTGTGGCTGTCACACACACACGCACACGCACACACACAGTGGTGGAAAGTAACTAAGTACATGCACTCAAGTACTGTACTTAAGCACACTTTTGAGGTATTCTTATAATTCTACTCCACTACGTCTCAACAGCAAATTATTATTCTACAATTATTACTACAATTATTTGGAAACTTTAATTAGTTACTTTTAGATTTAGATTATTATCACAAAACACATTAACCACGTCATCCCTATACATACATCAGGCATTTGAAAAGAGCAGATCTACAAGCTCACAACGCCGCGCATCACGACACGTCGTGAAAAGAATACTTTTGTACGTTTACTCAAGTAAATTATTAATACCGGACTTGTACTTGTAACAGAGTATTTCTACAATAGGGTAGTGATGCTTTGATGCTTTTACTTAAGTAAAACATTTCAGTACTTCTTCCATCACTGCACAAACACAGAGAAATGCAGGGGAAGAGAGAGATCGAGAGAGAGAGACATAGACAGAGAGTGAGAGAGAGAGAGAATGAAGGGGAACAGCATCACACGCCAGCAAAGGTGAAAGGTCACGAGTGGCTGCCTCTTCAATGTTGTGTGAAATGTGTCCTTGTTGATCGGCGGCGGGGGGGGGGGTCATCTCAAACGTAAAGTGCTTATTATCACCTCAATATTTTTCTTATTATGACAATTACATGCTCCAGGAGCGAATTAAGCCGTACAAGATGCCAAGCGGGAACGGTTGACAGCGATTTGGAGGCTCAATGCACAGAGCAATTTGCTAAACCCGAGCCAAACAAATTGGATTTGGGCCACTTTGGATCGGAGCCCCCCCCCTGTTTGTTGGACCGTGTTGGACCCTCAGCACCGACCGCCTGGTTGGCTGGGTTATGTGGCTGGCTCCATTGGCTCCATTGGCTGCATGGCCGCCTGGTTGCATTGCTGCCTGCGTGCGCGGTAATACAGTCTACGGCAGTGTTGTGGCAAGTCCCGGAAAGGACGCGCTGTGATTGGCCAGTAGTCATTTTGATTGGCAGTTGTGCCTTGTGAGACTTCACTATGCCTAATCTGGCAAAAATGATGCCTAATAATTCATAAACCAGCATCGAAAGTGGGATTTAATCCCTTGATTATGTTATATTATGACTGGAAGTCTTAACGCTTATCTCGGCACGCCACCGAGTCAGCTCACAGGATGGGGATTTGGTGTTTGTTTGAACCTGACCCTTTTTGGTAGAAACGGCCAGTTCCTGTTCTTTCATTTCAACCAATCAGAAGAAGGTATGGGCGGTCCTTGGGCACAATCTGCCGTTGTTTGAAATCATGGTGCGTGCATGGATCCGTGGCTGGCTGGTTATGTGGCCCCAGACTCTTCTCCCTCCTGGCTCCAAAACTGTGCATGGAACAAACTCCCCAGTCCCATGCATTGCAGTTAGAACTTAGAACTGCAGACTCACTCCCAATGTTTCGCTGGAATCTGAAGAGTCACATCTTCAGACTCACACCTTAGCCCGTAGCACTTGATGTTTTTGTTACTTATAGGCATGTGCTTTTTTCTTGACCACAAGGTTAAATGTAATTTAGATAGCATGTCATTTAGACAGATGCTAGGTTCATTGTTTACCTGGCATCCTAAGTGTACAGTTTATTATTTTTATAATATATTCTTTAGACCAGTGGTTCTCAAAGTGGGGTCTGGGGACCCCCAGGGGTACCAGGGGGTCCCCAGCAAATGTAGTTAATACAGCATCACAATCACTCTAACCCCTTTAAATAGCAGATATACAGGCTCATAGATCTGCAACTTTTTGCAAATCTTGTTTTTTTTTTGCAAATCTTTGAATGTACTGTATGTATATATTTTCTTCTTTTTTTAAACACAACTTTTTGCTTCTGGAGGGTCCCTGGTACAAAATATTTTTTAGATGGGGGTCAACGGCCAAATATATATCATTTTGCGGGTCCTTGACATGAAACTGTTTGAGAACCACTGGTTGCTACATAGGTTGTATAGGTTCTTGGTTTACCTGTGATCCTAGTTTACACTGGGAGGCACTGTACACTGTCTCTCTGCATTTGTATGTGTACATGTGATGTATGTGTTTACCTTGCTTATTGGTAAATGGCTCTGGACAAGAGGGTCTGCTAAGTGCATGGATGAATGGTTACATCATGGCTGCATTGTTGCATTGCTGCCTCACTGTTCTCTAAACATTACTGTGCTAGCCAGGTAAGGTGTCGCGCTACGCTCCTTGACCAGGATTAAGAGAGTGTGTGTGTGTGTGTGTGTGTGTGTGTGTGTGTGTGTGTGTGTGTGTGTGTGTGTGTGTGTGTGTGTGTGTGTGTGTGTGTGTGTGTGTGTGTGTGTGTGTGTGTGTGTGTGTGTGTGTGTGTGTGTGTGTGTGTGTGTGTGGATGCGTGCGTGCGTGCCAGAGGAGCGTACAGTATGGCTTGATAAGTACTTTTTACTGTAGCTGCATTTCACAATGACTTTTTTATGGCAGCGTTTATGTGCCTTAACGTATAAAATAAAGCTTTATGTTGTATTTACCGTTGGCATCTTTATGGAGTGTAAGGCGCTCACGTTATATTCTATCACTAACGGTTTAACCACGGCTGTAGTATAAAGTGTGTAAATAATCCCAATGAGTCTGACAATCTCTACACAAATTAGTTGTGTGTGTTTTTTCCGACGACCCCCCCCCTCCCCCCCCTGGAAAACGTTTGGCAGCCGAAACACCAATTAGGTTGAGATGCAATTATTCACATCCATTCACACAATTAGCCTGTAGGTTAACGACCTGCGGCTCTGTGTCAGCCTAGCTGTCGGTGTTTTAGGAAAAAAGCCATTGCCATGGTTACGCCCTGCTCCGAGGACCCTGGCGTGTCAAATGGCGTCCCCTCTCTCTCACCCTGTCTGTCTCCCTTTCTCTCTCCCTCTCTCTCTCTCCCTCCCTCCCTCCCTCCATCTCTCTCCCCCTCTCTCCCTCCCTCCCTCTCTCATTCCCTCTCTCTCTCCATGTCTGCCTCCCTCTCTCTCCCTCCCTCTCTCTCCCTCCATCTCTCTCCTTCTCTCCCTCTCTCTCCCTCTCTCCCTCCTTCCATCTCTCTCTCCCTCTCTCCCTGTCTACCTCCCTCTCTCCCTCCATCTCTCTCTCCCTCCATCTCTCTCTCCCTCTCTCCATCTCTCTCTCCCTCTCTCCATCTCTCTCTCCCTGTCTACCTCCCTCTCTCTCTCTCCCTCCCTCTCCCTCCATCTCTCCCTGTCTACCTCTCTCTCTCTGCATCTCTCCCGGGCGGGTGGTCCACTGAAAATAACACAGCGATCCTATTGGCTGTGGCGGCAGCTCCGTACGTCACGCAGCTCAAAATACCGGCTGACCTGATTGGCCAGGATTCAGAATGGTTCCTTGGGGGGGGGGGAGAGAGAGCGAGAGAGAGAGAGAGAGAGAGAGAGAGAGACCCCATGTGCTTGGCCGAGCGAGCGCGGGGCACACACATAATGCCATGTGACAGACTGGCAGGCTGGCAGAGCGGGTGGGTGGGCATTCAGGGAGGCGTGACAGAAAACAAAGGCTCCGTGTGGCACGGAGGAGACACCATGTTCCGCTGATCTAGAGAGACGCACTGCTGGCTGCTGGTCTCTCTTTATACCAGCCAACAGGCAATGAAGAATTTGACAAATTTTTAATGTTTTTGAAGCATATTTAACAACACAAATCTTAACACAACATATTTTCAGATGGGGGTCCACGACCAAATACATATTCATTTGTGGGTCATTGACATGAAACAGTTTGAGATCCACTGGCTTAGATGACTGAGTCCCCCATCTTGCGAGTTATATATTTGAAATAATCTAAATATATATTTAGATTATTTCAAAATTACAACATTTTGCAAAAGTATTTAATAAATAAAATAAAGTTGAGGATGAGCCCGCACAGCTCTTAGCCACGATGAAATATTTTTGTATTAAAAGGTACAGGAAACCAACGTTTCGTCAATAAAGTCTTCCTCAGGGTTAGTTTGTGGATCCGCCGGCAAACGTCTTCATTTCTCTTTTGGGTCTCCAGCTAAAATGTTTTAGAGCCACTGAGCCAGAAGATGTGCTATATCGCAGCTGCTGTTCGGCTATTTTCAACCATTTTCAATGCTGTCCTCACAAGTAGACACAAACGTGCGTGTGTGTGTGTGTGTGTATGAGAGAGAGAGAACATCAGGGGGGGTGGGGAAGGGGGGGGGGTGGGGGGGTGCAGGTGGGACCAGGGACCCTGGCAGGTTAAGGGTCTGGGCTGACTGGCAGACATCAGCTGGCATTTCCTCTCTTCTCCCCCCGAGCGATCGAGCACCAGTCAGTCAGTCGCACGCCAGGGTCACACACAGGTGACACTACAGCTGGGGCACCACACACTGTGTGTGTGTGTGTGTGTGTGTGTGTGTGTGTGTGTGTGTGTGTGTGTGTGTGTGTGTGTGTGTGTGTGTGTGTGTGTGTGTGTGTGTGTGTGTGTGTGTGTGTGTGTGTGTGTGTGTGTGCAGCCATCACATCCGTCACATCTTATCTCTGGTCGGCCTCTCCTTTCTCTCTGCCCCAGATCTCCCTTGCATCTCTCCCTTTGACACACACACACACACACACAAGCATGCACGCGCACACACACACACACACACACACACACACACACACACACACACACACCATCGTCATTCTCTACAGTACTCCTCTATTGAGCTCAGTATTGTGTGTGTAGTGTCATGGGGGGATTCCCTTTGAGTGAGTTAATCTCCGTTATTACCACTCACCTTTATAACCACAGCAGCATGATGTACTGTACTGTGACTTATGTTAATGGTCAGTTCTACACAATGATCCTATGTGCCAGTGGTTCTTAAACCTCTTCATGTCACAAGCTCCAGCTTGTGGATCTGCAGCTTTTGATGCTTGTGTGTACTCATAGCACGAAGCTATGAGCTTCGTGCTATGAGTACGAGCTCATAGCACGAAGCTCATAGCGCGGCACTAAGTGCCGCGCTATGAGCTTGTAGATCTGCTATTTTTTGAAAAATATTTACTTTTTTTTGTAGTTGATTTTTTTCAAAAAACTGTTAGGATTTAGATTTTTTTTTTTTAAGAATCACCTCAGGCCTTAATGGGTTAATTAAATGAATTCACGAAAAAACACACAGTTAGAATATGGAGATAAGAGGTTTCTGCCTGACAGCGACGATATATATCCCATATATATATATCCTGTGCACACTTGTTTTGTTACAATTGATTATTTTGTACTGTAAGCACATTTTACAAACTATTTAGTTTCCAGTGGAACGCCAGACTCTCCACCTGTCTCCTCGTGTGGAAAAACTTTCATATATTTTTAAACATGAAAGGAGTGTTTTTCTAAAACTCATAAAGAAGGAGTGGACGGTAGTGTCATTTTTTGGGATGACGTCACATCCGGCCATTCCTTCTTTCAGGGTCCTGTTGCGTTAGAGCGCCCTCTTGTGGAATTAAAAACATATTTTTTTTAAATACGGAGATCTCTGTCAATGTCAGGGAATGTTAATGGTCAAGTAAAATGTAATAATCTGTGACAGCCCTATAACCAGACTCATCACCACCATCGTCTCTGTCTGTGTTTTCTGTCCCAGGATCTGTCCGGCTCCATAGATGACCTCCCCACGGGCACCGAGGCAGGAGGTCTGGGGTCAGCCGCGGGCGGCGGGGCCGGCGCCGGCGCCACCAGCGGCGGCGGAGGAGGAGGTTCCTCCCACAGCAGCAGTAGCAGTAGCAGCAGCAGTCAGGGAGAACAAGGGGGAGGAGGACCAGGAGGAGGAGGCGCTAACCCCGGACGCTCCCCCTTCTCTTCCCCCCACGCCTCCCCCCACCTCCCCTCGTCCTCCAGCCAGAGGAGTGGCGGACCCTCGCCCTCGCCCGTGGGCTCCCCCGCCGGCTCCACCCAGTCCCAGCACTCCCGTCACTCGGGTTCGGGGCCCATCTCCCCGGCCAGTGGACCCCCCAGCACCACCAACACCACCCCCACCCCCACCACCAACAACACCAACACCCCTACTGCATCAGGTAAGGACTTCCACCTGGGACCCCCCCCAGTTTGATATGCATTAGACCTAATCAGTCTAATGCATATGTCCGGCTGATGTTGTTACCTGACAATTAATAATAATAATAATACATTTTATTTATAACGCACTTTACATTCTCACGAATCTCAGAGTGCTAAAATTAGTTGACTTTTTGTGAAAAAGCCTGCATATTGGTATCGGTTGATATCGGAATCGGAAATGAACTCTTTCTGCCAGAGTAATAGTGTAATAGTGTGACGCAAAAAGAAAAAAGTCATGTCGCATGACAGTGACATGACTGACGAATCCTTGGTATCTTTACAACCAACCTTGAGTGTAGACCCCCCCCACAGACCTCCTTTGATACAATGTGTGTGTGTGTGTGTGTGTGTGTGTGTGTGTGTGTGTGTGTGTGTGTGTGTGTGTGTGTGTGTGTGTGTGTGTGTGTGTGTGTGTGTTTCCTGGGACCCCCAATCTACACTGTAAAACCCCTGTGTTATGAGACACCATATCATCTGGGATTTACATAGAATTGTGATATACTATTATAAAATAGAATACTGGCCTTCAGACAGGTGCATGCGTGCGTGCGTGCGCGCGCGGGGGGTGGTCCCTGTCAGCTCCCACAGCTCTTCCTGATAGAGGGTCTGACCAGTGCGTCAACCTGTCAATCACTCTGACAAGGCGGGGCATCACGTCTGACTGATCTCATGAGAACCACTTCCTTTCACCCTCCTTCCCTTCCCTTGCCTTCCCTTGCCTTCCTTCCCTCTCCTCTCCTTCCCTCTCCTCTCCATCCCTTCCCTTGCCTTCCTTCCCTCTCCTCTCCTTCCCTCTCCTCTCCATCCCTTCCCTTGCCTTCCTCTTCTTTCCTCTCCTTGCCTTCTCTCTCCTCTCCTTTCCTTTCCTATGAGGTCTCACCACAGTGATTGACGTTAATGAGAAAGTGGGACAGTGGTTTTCCGGGGGGCTCCGTGCCAAACACAACCCCCCACACACACACACACACACACACACACACACACACACACACACACGCACACGCGCACAAACCCCGCTGCGAAGTACCGAGGACGGGAAGCCAAACCAATCTGCAGGACGTGATTAATAAAGAAATACTTAAAAAATAATATTCCCCGTGCCAAATAAAACGCTTGTGATAAAGCGTGGCGGCGGCGGTATAAGAAGGAACATCTGGCATGTTTTGAGCGTCTGTAACTACAATCAGTTTGAATTAGATGAAGGGCAGGCGAGGCAGGCAGACACGGATAACTAATGTGGTTAAAAGACATGTGATTATGACTGCCACTGTGTGTTTGCTTTAGAACTCTTCAGCACAACTTTGTACAGGAGTTTACTTTATGCTGTAGAGTGTAGACTGTGCATGCAGCCAAGTTTGGGGAAGTTGAGAGAACGACAGATGTCTGTTGTACTTCCAATTTTCACTACTTTTACTTCTACTCAACCACATCTCAGAGGCAAATATTGTACTTTTACTCCACTACAATTATTTTAAAGTTATAATGGGTTTGTATAGGAAGGGGGCGTGTCTGATAAAATGAATATCAAATATCGAAATAATGAATCAAGCAACTTAAAAACGGTCTGGGGGAATGACAAAAGCATGAGTAGACGATGACAACGTTTTTTTTAAAGTGAAATATCCCTTTAACACATTGGGTGCCAGCATTTTTTCATAACAACTTACGTTGGGTGCCAGCATTCTCCCCATTGACTGCGCTTTGCTGTTTAAAGCTCTAGAGTCCACGACGAGCAAATCCACATAAAAAAAAGCATCCATTCATGTAGCACGACGACCCTGGCTACAGCCTGGAACCATAACATTTCACTCGCGAGTTACAATGGGGGGGGGATCGCGCATGACCGGTTTCGCCACCGGAAACAGATTCGGAGATATAGGCGTTTTAAAGAAGGAAATAGACAGGAAGCGGATGGGAGCCATGTTTTTGTTTCCGGTGATCCATTTGGCCTATCCTTCTTAGGATCACAATGGGTACTCCCAGAGCTGCTCCAGCCCCGCCCGTGTGGAAAAAAACGAAAAAAACGGGGGAAAAAAGCAAAATCGAATACCCTTCGGTTTTGGCACTCCGCATAATTATTAGCAAAACCGAATACCCTTCGGTTTTGGCACCCCATGTGTTAACATAAGGTGCCAAAACCGAATAACCTTCGGTTTTGGCACTCCACGTAATTATTAGCAAAACCGAATACCCTTCGGTTTTGGCACCCCATGTGTTAACATAAGCTATTTTAATATAATCTTTCACCTTGCACGAGAATGCTACACCCACCAAAGTGCTTATGGTGGTGCCGACCAACCGCAGAATAAACCAAATAGTGGTCTTCAAGAGACAAGAAGATGGTCGCACACACTGGTAGCCAAAGTGCCAATATTTTATTATAGGACATAGAGTAAACAAACCAACGTTTTGGCAGAACTGTCTTCTTCAGGGTATAATCTTTCACCTTTAAAAGTTTCAGTAGAGTTGAGAGTGTCTGCCCCCGACACTCTAAATTGGCCACTCTACCACCTCACAATGCATCGCAAATTCTTGCAATGTAACACATGTTGAGCTCGTTCATATTGGCTATTTTTTTTACTTTACCTTGACCATCGGTGTGCCTCTGGCTGAAACATTTGGCAAACCGACTGACACTGGCTATTATTTTCTTGACAGGCAAGTAAACAAAAACCTGATAACATTATGTGTTATAGCCCTATTCCAAGCTATTTGAAAATAGACGATCTACAAGCTCACAATGCGTAGCGATGCATCATCATCATAACCTTTATTTCAGCTCGGAGTACAGTTGAGGGGCAGGCCCTCATTTTCAATGTAGCCGAGATACAGAACACAGTAATTCAACAGGAATAGACATTCACATACAGCAATGCGACACGTTGTGAGCTTGTAGATCTGCTATTTTCAAACATTTTTGTATTTTTACTTTTGGTACTTTAAGTACATTTTGATACCAATACTTTTGTACTTTTACTCAAGTAAATTTTGAATTCCGGACTTTTACTTGTAACTGAGTACTTCTACATTGCAGTATTGGTACTTTTACTTAAGTAAAACATTTGTGTACTTTTTCCACCACTGGCTATGAGTGCAATTAATTTGAAGCCTGTTGTGTGTGCGTGTGTGTTTGTATGTGTGTGTGTGTGTGTGTGTGTGTGTGTGTGCGCGTGTGCGTGTGCGTGTGTGTCAGCGTGGCTCGGTGGAATCGACGTCACGTGACGTGTCACACGGCTGAGCGCTCACGGGACACACCTGTCACCCTTGACAACGGTCAGAGGACGGCAATTCCACCGTGTCATCTTTTCACCTGGCTGTCACCGTGCACGTGCACACGCACGCATGCCCGCGTGCACGCAGCTGACACACAACACTAAGCACACACAGCGAGGAGAGACAGCTTACCCAGTAAATAAGCAGCGTTGAAGTCACACAAAACACACACACACACACACAAAATCACACACACACGCGTGCGCACACACCACTTCCTCCGTGTGTGAAGCATTGTAGCCTCACGCGTATAAATCACAGACACTCGCTCACTCACTCGGATGAGCGACAGTGTCGTCTGTGTGTGTGTGTGTGTGTGTGTGTGTGTGTGTGTGTGTGTGTGTGTGTGTGTGTGTGTGTGTGTGTGTGTGTGTGTGTGTGTGTGTTGGAGAGAGAGAGAGAGAGTGCAGACTGACAGATTTCCAGCTTATCATACACCGCTACGCTCATACTAATCTATCTTGTCAGACGACAAACCCTCTCCTCTCCGCTCCCTCTCCCTCTCCCTCTCCCTCTCCTCTCTCCATCTCCCTCTCTCCACTCCTCTCTCCTCTCTCCCTCTCTCCTCTCCCTCCATCTCTCCGTGAAGTAAATCCAATACAGTGTAACATTACCCGGGCCTGGCCTCAGTATTTGGATTCCCTCCCGGAGCAGAGAAGACACGCGGGGCCAAATTGATTTTCCTGTTGCGCTAGATTTGTGACAGTCGAGCAGAAATCACATCGCTCAAACCGCCAAACCCCTCCTCCTCCTCCTCTGCATCTTCATCCTGCTCCTCTTCCTCCCCTACACACACACACACACACACACACACACACACACACACACACACACACACACACACACACACACACACACACACACACGAGCAGACAGCATCTCTGTGTCACTGATGTTGGAGTCACTCAGTAGAACGTGTAGGAGCCCTAGAAGCGTCACCCTACTTTATCATATTTTTTTTGAATAATGTCATTAAAAAAAACGCACATCACAATCATTGAAAAAACTAGAGACTGAAATCATAAAGTATTTACTGAGGCAATAAAATTGTAAAGTGTCAATTCTGGTCAAATATTCCATTGAGTTTAATGACATGAAATGTCTTCTGCAACCAGCAGGAGGGGTAAATAGTGACACTCTCTAGTTTAGGCCATTAAGACCGAGAACGCATCCGTGTCATTTTTACATTTCTTTGGCTATTCAAAAATAGCTTGAGCTTGTAGATCTGCTATATATGATTTTTTTTATCGTTAAAATTTGTGCAAATCTTTAGTTTGAATATATATGTATTTTTTAAGCGAACATTTGTAACTCAAATCTTTGCTTCTGGGGATTCTACAAATCGTAACAGGTTTCTCAAACCTTATGTTTTTATATCAGTGTTTCTCATATGTACCCCCCCCCCCCCCCCCCCCCCATCTCAAAATATGTTGTTCCAGGGACCCACAGAAGCAAAGACTTGAGTTACAAATGTTCGCTTTAAAATATATATATTCAAAGATTTGCACAAATTTTCAATATTTTTTTCAAAAAATGTAGATCCGCGGCGCCAAGTGCCTGCTATTTTTATCCCACAAGCTTGTGGATCTGCTACTTTTGAAGCTTTTGTAGTACGAACAAGTGGGGCGTTAATTTAATTTAGAATCTGGAGATCAAAGCTTGAGAGCTTATTTCCATTGTGGTCCTTTTGAATGCCCTTCAACTGATGCAAAAGAAACCCCACCTTTCTCCATCTTGTTCTCTCTCTCTCTCTCTCATTCCTCCAAGGACCATGGAGGTCTGTTGAGCACCTTCTGCCCCCCCCCCCCCCCCCCCCATCTATTCTCTGCCCTCCGCCGCCCTGTGCGTTCTCTTCAGACAGAGCTAGATGGAGCTCACGGCGGCGAGGCGAGAGTTTAAGCGATTTATCTGCCGCTCCTCTTCTTCAAATGCTTCCAAACGCCCGCGAAGGACAGGGAGGTCAGCACCGAGAAAGAGAGAGAGAGAGAGAGAGAGAGAGAGAGAGAGAGGAGAGGAAGAGAGAGAGAGAAAGAGAGAGAGAGAAAGAGAGAGAGAAAGAGAGAGAGAGAGAGAGAGAGAGAGAGAGAGAGAGAGAGAGAGAGAGAAGAGAGAGAGCGCAGATGAACAGACGGGATGGATGGATGGATGGATGTTTCCTCAAGGGTCCTCCTCAAACTCCTCCTAGCCCTGTGTGTTCTTTTTTTCTCCCCGTCTGTTTATCATAAAATATTCAATGATTAATTATGTTTATGCTAATGCATTAGCTCACGGCTAAAAAAACGAGGTCCCGCGCATCTCTTCAACGCGGGAGGTCAGAGGTCATTCGCCCGGCTTCCCGAAGGCGGCTGGCTGGCCATTTTGGCTGAATAAAAAAAGAAAGAAAAGAAAACATTCGCCGGGGCGGATGATGATGATTCGCCTCCGCCACCCATGACGAGACAGCCAGCAACGACTTTTTCAAGCAGCAGCGAGGCTGTCCAGGAAGAAGCAGCAGCCAATGGGGATGGATGTCAGGGACCACCACAGGAAACACTGATCGTTGAAATAGAGAAATGGCCGTTATAAATATACCTTCCCAAAAGGCAGTGCTGGAAGAAGCACTGTAATTCTTTAATTAACCCATTCAATCCAGGAACCCATCTTTCTTTCTTTGGGCTATTCAAAAATAGCAGATATACAAGCTCATATATATCTGCTATTTTTGAAAAATCTTGAGAATTTGTGCAAATCTTTGAATAAATATATTTATTTATTTATTTATATATATTTTTTATTTTTTATTTTTTTAAAGCCCTAACAGTATGTTGCTATATCAGTGGTGCTTCAACTTTTCCATGTCAAGGACCACCCAAAATTATGTGTATTTGGCCGCGGACCCCCATCTCAAAATGTGTTGTTCCAGGGACCCCCAGAAGCACATTTCGGAGTTATTTAACGGACAACAAAGTATAAAATGGGGCTTTAGGTTCAGTGTAGGACCAGCTCAGTGGGCTTGTGGCTATAGAGTGTCCGCCCGGAGATTGGGAGGTCGGGAATTCGACTCCCCCGGCCGGGTCATACCAAAGACAAGGGTGGGATTGGGGACTTGTTGGACTTCTACATACTAGCCTCATGTCCAGGGGGTGTACTTGTACATCAAGCTGCCTCACACTACAGAAACAGCAGATAGGCTCCTGCCCCCCTATGGACCACATGGCTCTGCAAGGCTTACTTAGCCTAGTACTGGGACCGCTGGCGTCAGAAAGTGGGATATGTGGGGCGGGGTTGTTTGGGAGGAGACGGGGGTGAAACGGAGGGTGAGACACTGAGCTTCCTGTAGAGTATAGGGTGAGTTTCTAGTCACACCACTCCCTGAGAGACGACACGAGGGAACACCGCCTCTGGCTCTCTCTCTCTCTCTCTCTCTCTCTCTCTCTCTCTCTCTCTCGTTATTTTTATCATCCTCACGTTTCCTTGTTTCCTCTTGTGTTTCTCTTGTCGTCCCCCCCCCCCTTCTCTCTCTCTCTCTCTCTGCTGCGCGGCCCACAGGAGGAACGCGGCTGAATTTTCCAACCATAAAATTCCGTCTGTCTCCTTTTCTTATTCCTCCCTCTGCCCTGCTTTTGCTTTATCCTTTTCCCCTGCACCCCCCCCCCACCCCCATTCCTCCTCTGTACCCCCCCAACGCCTCTCCTCCTCCTCCCTCTCCTACTAATGGCTGTTCGTGTTCGAAAGGGAAACAGCAAACGTCCCTCCCGCAGGCGCTATCCACGGAGCGCTGCAACGTTAGCCAGGAGAGAGAGAGAGAGAGAGAGAGAGAGAGAGAGAGAGAGAGAGAGACATACAGAGTGAGAGAGAGAGGCTTGGAGGCAGAGAGAGAGAGAGGCTGCTAGCTTGCTGCGTTAGCCGTTTAGAGAAATCCCATTCTAACTGCGAACGCGTACAAAACCCCAACCTGAGCACCTCGTCGCGCAATTACTTTCTATCTCTCTCTCTCCACAGCACAGCTTCCCCCTCGTCTCTCTCTCTCTCTCTCTCCACCCCCCCCCCCTTCTATCTCTCCATCCACCCCCCCTCCCCCCTAAACCCCATCTTCCTTCCCCTCGGTTCTCTAGTTTTTTCAGCTTAAGCTAGCACTTTTCCGTTACTTACAGTTGGTGCTCGGCGTCTGAGGTAATGAGGACCTTGGGAGTGGTGGTGATGGTGCGCTTGTTTTTTTGCGAGCGGGCCTGGCAGCACAGCGCGGGGCCCTTGCAGTGTTTGTGTCCCCTACAGGGACAGTTAACTGGCATTAGCCCCCGGCTCTGAGAGCCAGCATCCACTTCACCACCACCACCACCACACGCCCGTCCAACATCTAAAGAGAACCAGCCATTATTGGAGCCCGCTGTTTATCTGCCTTCTTTTTACCCCCTGAAGACACGAACGAGTGGGGGCATGTTACCTCTGTGTGTGTGTGTGTGTGTGTGTGTGTGTGTGTGTGTGTGTGTGTGTGTGTGTGTGTGTGTGTGTGTGTGTGTGTGTGTGTGTGTGTGTGTGTGTGTGTGTGTGTGTGTGTGTGTGTGTGTGTACAGCCTAAGGGGTGTATTAGGAGATGCTGCTGAAACAGCCCTTTTATTCAGCCACATTCTGTATCAGTCTATTAACACGCTTACCTCAGTCCAGCCCTCACAGAGGCCAACAGATGGCGTGTGTGTGTGTGTGTGTGTGTGTGTGTGTATGTGTGTGTGTGTGTGTGTGTGTGTGTGTGTGTGTGTGTGTGTGTGTGTGTGTGCGTGTGCGTGTGCGTTTAAACACTATAATGACCAAAAGTAACTGGACACCCTTTCAAATTAGTGTTTCAAATTAATGACCTTTTGTTCCAGTAAATGGACATGTTAATACTATAAGGCTTTAATGACATTCTACACAATATGTTGTCTGCTTCCAATTTAGTTTTTGTGGAAAGCAACAGTATCCTGTTGCAGAATGACAACCAACCCTCCCAAAGAGACACACACACACACACACACACACACACACACACACACACACACACACACACACACACACACACACACACACACACACACACACACACACACACACACTCCCTCGCTACCGTTTTGTCAGCGTGGGTGGGGGGGTGCAGCACGGAAAATGTTGGCGCTCTTGGGGCGATAGTTCAGTCTTCTTTCACTATCTCCGCGCCGTTTGTTGCCCCCCCCCCCAAAAAAAAGCTCTTCCATTAAGCCGGCACTGCCACTTAGATCGGCTATTTTTGGCACAGAGATTTGGTGCAGACAGACAAAAGAGGTCCAAGTACCAACTTTAAGTGTGTGTGTGTGTGTGTGTGTGTGTGTGTGTGTGTGTGTGTGTGTGTGTGTGTGTGTGTGTGTGTGTGTGTGTGTGTGTGTGTGTGTGTGTGTGTGTGTGTGTGTGTGTGTGTTTGTGTGGTAAAGTCCCTGCCCACCACCACCACGGAGGTTGTGGGTTTGAATCCACCGTGGTGCATCCGGCTTTGTCGGGCGTCTATGCAAACACAATTGGCTCTGTATTCCGTGGCTTCGTGCCGCACTGTGAGCTTGTACATCTGCTATTTTTGCACTTTTTTTCTTTTTAAATCTTAGAACTACTGATTCAGAAGGCATTTGTAGAATCAGCCTCCAGTCTTAAAGGAGTAGTTCACCCCCCAACAAATTGCTTATTTTCTATCAATTACACACCCCATTAGCCAATAGAGATGTCTTTGTTTTTGTCGCATTCCTAAGCCAATAACTTTATGATATAGGAGACTCAGAAGGAAACTCTTTGACTCCGCCAGGTCATCAAATTATTGTCTGTCCATGAATTTAAGGCTTCATGGGGTGTGTGTAATTGATAGAAAATAAGTAATTTTTTGGGGGGGTGAACTACTCCTTTAACTTCCATTGAGCTAGTAAGAACATTAGTGAGGTCACACACACTTCATTCATGTTGGCTGATTAAACACTGGCTCCCACACTGGCCGCTCACATTCATTCCAAAGGTGTTAACATTCAGCTGGAACAAAGGACACTAATTAGAAACACTAATTAGAAAAGGGTGTCTGTCTGCTGACTTTTTGCTCGTATTATAGTGTATGGAGCCATATCTGCTCACGCACGCACGCACGCACGCACACCCCTTCCTTTCATAACCAATTAATAAAGTGACATTGTATTAGTCCTCTCATGGCTGACTTCAACATTTGCATTGGCACACACGCACACATGCGTTGGTATTACTGTCAGTGGTGTAAAGTAACTAAGTACATTTACTCAAGTACTGTACTTTTGTAGGGTAAGTGATATTTTTGGGTTAAAACAAAAAGTATTTTGTTAAAAGATTAAAGCACTATATTCTGATAGTACTCATTGCTATAGAGTGTTTGTTCAGTAACAGGAGTCTCCATGTCTCTCCAGCTCTTTAATAAACAGAAAATACATTTAGTTAGGTGTCAAAACTCTCAGCCAATCAGGAGAAAGTACCCTTTTTTAAGCTTCATTTTTATAGTGTTCCAGTTCCAATTTTGCATGCTCATTTCTTAGTGTCATCACTTCCAATTTCACTTGTTTAATCTATATCCTGATTGAGTTCTGTATCCTGTTTGGATAAAATTGGAAATGAAACTAAAACGAAAATACATTTTCTGTTTTATAAAGAGCTGGAGAGACAGGAGACTCCTTTTACTGAACAAACACTCTATAGCAATGAGTACTATCAGAATATAGAGCTATTTAACACTTATTTTAACCAAAGAAAATCACTTACCCTACCTTTAACTCTCTGAGTGCCAAGAACGAGTTATCACGAGTATTTTTCTGAATGCCCTGAGTGAATCTGGCTGTATCTCGGCTCCCACAACGCTCCGCGCAAAGCAACTACTACAGTAAGTATAAATCAGGCACGACTCTAACCCTATAATGACTAAACCTAAACTCTAAATGCCTAAGCCTAACCACAACCTGAATCTTGTAAGCCTAACAAAAAAACAACAACATAAATGCAACCGTTTCTCTTGTGACGACCAGGAAAAGTGTCGATGTCTATTTTTCAAATTGTGCTATACTTGTGTGGGTCATTTGGCCCTCACCAGTGCAGTATTACACAGTACAAGCGGGCACACGCACACGCACACGCACGCACACACACACACACACACACACACACACACACACACACACACACACACACACACACACACACACACACACACACACACACACACACACACACACACACACACACACAAAGCTCCCAGGCGTGTTACAAGGAATCTAAAACAACACAGTAATATGGGTAAGGAGTCTTCTCGCGCTCTCTCTCTCTCTCTCTGTCTCCCTCTCTCTCTTTCTCTTTCCCGTCGGCTTTGAACTTCCCGTTGCGTTTGCGTTTGAAACGGCGCGGTAAAAAAAAAAATCTTCAAAGTAAACCACGCCACTCTTCAAAGCAGGCCGCCGTTGCCCCGACAATCCTCGCCGAGGAGAAATGTTAAAACGTGTGTTGGGTTTTTAAGAGAGAGAGGAGCATTATCTCCACAAAAACGCAATGAATTCCCCATTATACTTACTGGCTAACATTGCTTTGTATCCTGTGCGTGTGCGTGTGTGTGTGTGTGTGTGTGTGTGTGTGTGTGTGTGTGTGTGTGTGTGTGTGTGTGTGTGTGTGTGTGTGTGTGTGTGTGTGTGTGTGTGTGTGTGTGTGTGTGTGTGTGCGGAGGGAGGAGGGTTCTAATGCCTTCCCCCCCCCCCCTTTTTTTTGGTTCAAAAAGGAAATTACAATTATTTCTCCCTTCTCTCCGGCACTTCAAAGCGCTCTAGCTCTGTAGTTGTGGATATCTGTGTTGTTTTTTTCATGAGTGCTGCCAATGGTTTTCACATTATAGTCTCTGTCAGGTGGAAACCTCATATGTCCAAAACTCTTACTTTTTCCCAGGATTCAAATTCAAAAAAGCATCAAAAGTATCAGATCTACAAGTGACGCTGTAGTGTGATCAAGTAGGGATTTAATCAATGAAAAAACACAGGAAGTTACAATATGGAGATAAGAGGTTTCTGCCCGACAGCAACAATATTAACTTCTTCTTCCTTCCATCAACAACAGAGCCGTTCGTCTAATATAGTTGTTCTCAAAGTGGGGGGTCGTTCGGGGACACCCTCGGGTCCTTGGTGGTGGGGTCCTTGGTCCTGGGGTTCCAGGGGGTCCCCAGCTAAATTTGTTTAATAAAGCATCTCAATCATTTTAGCCACTTTATCCATACTTTATACTTTGGCTATTCAAAAATAGACGATCAGAATCGATCGATCTGACCATTCAATTAATCGGTTATCGGTTGTCAGCCAAAATGTCAATATCGTGCATCCCCTTAATTTGTAGATCTTTATTTGTCTCTCTGTCTGTTTATTATGTAAGTGTGCACTGTGTGCTGGTACAGACTCAATATTTCAACTTTTAATGTTTTTATTTTTTTGTAAATTAACGCCCTACCTCATCTTACAAGAGTCTCACAAAAGTTGTGAAAATAGCAGATCTACAAGCTCCAGACTGACGGACAGACAGAGGTTCCTTCATTTTATAGTTAGATAATAACAACGTAAAAGCTCATCAGTCATTGTTGTCACTGTCGGACAGAAACCTTGTATCTCCAAATGTCTTCATTTCATGTTTTCTTTATGAATTAATGCCCTACTTTACAGCCATTTGTAGCAAATAAACACACTTTAGAGAGTTACAGTTCAAGCATGTTGACATTCAGCTGTCTGTCTGTCTGTCTGTCTGTCTGTCTGTCTGTCTGTCTGTCTGCCTTTGTGCCTGTCTGTCTGTCTGTCTGTCTGTCTGCTGGGTACACAGTGATGTCAGTGATTCATTGTGTGAATTATTAATTGTGCGTCTCAGACGTGCCAGGACCCTCCATGGAGTCTGTTGGGTTCATTTGGACATCATTATTCAACACCTCGTTAAAGGTGAGAGAGGAGAGGAGAGTCTGAGGGGAGGGGAGTCTGAGGGGAGGGGCACGCTGGCAAGACCTGGGCTGTTGGTTGTCTAGGAAGTGGCATCATAGCACGGCACTCGGTGCCGAGGAGCCGAGATAAATATTTTTTAAGTTTTAAGTTAACAAGGAAGTGGATAGGAGTCTATATCTTTGATAAATCATATCTCCTTGGTCTTTGGGTCAAAAAAATATATATTTTATTTTGTATTATTTTTTTTTAGTTCACGTAGATCTACGCGATTGGCACGTGGCGGCTATAAATAGGTTCGCGTAGATCTACGTGATTGGCAGTGAAATGTTTTTTTAATACAATATAACTTTTGGGGTTTGGTCTCCCTGCTCTTCTATTGAGACATTTAGATCGTGTCAAAAGATCATGTCTCACTTAGACACAGGATCTGACAGCAATTTTTACCCAAATGGTCGAGATATAATTTATCCCGAGCAGGCATGCAGGCTGTAGTATGATGAAGCAGGGTGTTAATTTACGGGGGGGGAAAAACACTAACAGTTAGAATATTGAGATAAGAGGTTTCCGCCCGACAGCGACCATATATAACCAAATGAAAATTATTAAAATGATTATGATTTTTTTTATAATTTCCTGAAAAGTAACAGCTTTGGACGTACGAGGTCTCTCTCCACGTGACAGTGACCGTGTATACGCAAAGGCTACAATAAATGGGAGTCGAACCCCGAACCTCCGTGCCTTGCTCAGTCAAAGGCGCAGCTGTAGCATCAAACCCACAGCAGCTCGTATTAGGCATGTGACGATTCACTCAACTCACGATACGATTCGAATCACGATACCAGGTTCACGATACAATTTTTCAATATTCTTTTAAACACAAAATGTTTTTTTTTCTCTTACACAAATCCAGAATTTTCTTATCTTTATTTATTTATTTATTTTTTACAATACTGTGTTTTCTCTTATCCTCTTTTCAATACAGTAGCAAATGACTTTTTTAATGAATTTTCCTACAAAGATCCTGTATTTTCTTCTTTTTGTTCCTGCTGTTTGCATCGTGATACATTTTTGTATTAAAACGATTTAAATTGTCACCAGTTTGAATTGTTTTTAAATCGATTTACGATAAATCGTTTCATGGGTATAGCAACTTGTATAGATACAGATTAACTCTTATTTGAATCTTGTTAACTCAAAGACAACTTTCACTAACTTTTTGTTACGACACAGACTTGTGCAAAAGGAAAAGGAGGAATACCTGTGAAAGGTTTACAAAGCACGCCTGAAAAGAACAACCTTGGGCTTTACATTCCTTTATTATGACAACAATTCCTGCAGTTTCTTTCCCTTTTTTTTAACACATTTTGGGCGGGAACCCCTATTTATAACTATACCTTTCAGGACGGGAACCCCTTTTGGGGTTGTTGTACAGTATATAGCAACATACATTTTGTTGTAATTAATATTTAATAAATATTTGAAGTTTTTCAGAAAACTTAGGTCAGGATTTATTCTGCCTCAGGTCTAAATGGGTTAAACCCATTCAATCCGGGAAAGCAACTCTGTCATTTTAGATGTCTTGTTGCTATTCAAAAATAGCCAAAGTGTAAAATAATGGTTGTGGCTCGAATCTAAAATGACACAGATGCGTTCCCGTGTTGAATGGGTTAAAAAGAGGATGGTAAGCGCACCGCACAGCCAGCCCATTCCCCACTGACCTCGCTTTGACGAGACAGACTCCAATTCAGACTAAACTTTAAAAAATACATGAATACAGCTTTTTTTTGTTATGTGGAATAAGCAAAGAAAATGTTTTCATTTGGAACCAAAATAAGAACTTTTGTTGCACAAAGCGGTAGGAAGAAAGAACTTTGATGTGAGTCTGAAGAACCCATTAACTCTTTAACTGCGTTAAAACATTGTATATTAACTGCCCTTTGCCAGCCATTTTCGAGCGTTTTTTTTACTAGCCTTTGAAAAATCATAGCATATGATTTCTTCACAACGATCCACCTGGCGATCATCGCCTCAAATGACGTCACTCTGTGCCGCGCTGCATGCGAGCTTGTACGTCTGTTCTTTTTGAACGTTTCTCACAGGTGTGAGAATTACTGATTTACAAGGATTTAGTGGAATCGGCCCTCAGGTCCCATAATAACGCTGAAATGTCCATGTCTGTTTTTGCAGGTTCCGCCGTGACCCCACAGACTGCTGCGATTGGTCCAGAGGGGCCACGCCCCCCCATGACCCGCTCACCTATGGCACAAGAGAGAGGTACAGTGTGTGTGTGTGTGTGTGTGTGTGTGTGTGTGTGTGTGTGTGTGTGTGTGTGTGTGTGTGTGTGTGTCTGTGTGTTAACCCATTAAGACCGGCAAAGCATCTCTGTCATTTTTTGTCAATATATTTAGCCTTAGTTTTAGTCATAGTAGCTTAGTTTTTATTTAGTTTTCGTCAGTGAAAAAAGGTAGTCGACGAACATTTTTCGTCATAGTTTTAGTCGACGAAGTTAACACTGCTCCGATGTCTTTGTCCACGACAGAGACAGAAATACAGACTGACTCGCTGACTGACAGAAAGGAGACACACACACACACACACACACACACACACACACACACACACACACACACACACACACACACACACACACACACACACACACACACACACACACACACACACACAGAGAGAGAGCGCGCTGCTTAACAGGGCTGGTGCTGTTTTTGCCATTTTTCCGAGCAAGGATTAACCACCCCCTACTCGCCTTTAGGCACGCGCGCACACATGCACAGTCGCACACATGCACACACACACACACACACACACACACACACACACACACACCCGTCCCATTCCACTTTGCTCAAGTGCTTTCCTCTCTAAGAGCCTCTCTTCTCTTCTTCATTTCCATAAATCCGCTGAATGTCCCTTTTTTTCCTCCTGTCTGTCTTTCTTTACTTACTTCTTTTTTCAACCCTCTCTCCTTTTCCTCTACGTCGCTCGCTTAGCTGGCTGCCTGTTATTGTTGTTGTTGTTGTCTAAGAGCTTCGTTCACTTTGTGAGAGAGAGAGAGAGAGAGACACTCACACACAGAGAGAGAGAGAGAGAGAAAGAGAGGGAGAGGGAGAAATCCTTGAAATGTGTTATTTGCTTTTAGCACTGTCTGCACAATGTCTCTCTGCCCATCCATTTTCCAGGCAATTTAAAGTGTGGTTTTACACGCTGTGTGTTTCCCCGTGCTCTCTCACAATCCCCCTGTCCTCCTAATGGAAGCTAAACATTACAATAATGTCCTCCCTCCTTAAACCCTCTGCTCTGCTCTCTGCGCTCGCAGCACAAACACTCTCTGCCTCCAATCGCTCTCTCCCTTCATTGGTCTGTCTGTCTGTCTGTCTGTCTGTCTGTCTGTCTGTCTGTCTGTCTGTCTGTCTGCCCTCCATGTGCGCACGCACACGCGCGCGCACACACACACACACACACACACACACACACACACACACACACACACACACACACACACACACACACACACACAAAACTGCATGGCCTTGCCTAGTGTTATAATGTAAGCAAGGTTTGTAGGCTATAAAGGGAAATGTGATCTGAGAATTTGCGTGAACCTTGCCTCTGCCGTCCAAATTTGACATTTGGAGCCGGTCTGCAACGCTTCCCCCGCACTGGGGGTCCTCGAACTGGGGGGGGGGGTTTGTGCACGGAGGCCCTTGTACCAGAGCGGCCCCCCCGCTCTTTCAAGACGCTGCGGTTGCACGCATTTTTATAAAGCTAACAGGAAAAATGAAATCTCCCCTTTCCATCCATCCATCCATCCACCCTGCCAGAGAGAGAGAGAGAGACATACACAGAGAGAGAGAGAGAGGTGTATATATCTGGTGTCGTAAATGGATTGGCTTCTGGTATCTGGTTTCCAAAACAGTGGGTCAGGACCCACGTTTGAGTCGCGGACCAATTTTAATGGGTCGTGAGTAAATACCCTCCCCCTTTTTTTCCCTCCCTTTCTTTCCAAAAAGAACAAACACTAAACACATTAAAAATACTTCTTAGAGGAATTAACACATGCTACCTCTTAAAGCATGACATGTTGTAGTTCAAGACAGATTTGAGTCCACTTTCTTTTTTTATTTTTGCCTCCCAATTTAGTCGTTATGCCAATACCCAGGTGTTGTCCCTGTCACTGCTGAAACCCTTCTAGTTTGGAGGGTGCAGACCACTGGTTCTCAATGTTGGGGGGTGGACTCCAGGGGTCCTTGAGGGGGGTCCTTGAGGGGTTGCCAGGGAGGGGGGGGGGTCCAGCTAAAATGATGATATTCACGTATTCAAAAAGCACGAAGAGAGAGAGAGAGAATCTCTGAGTACTATTAGGCCTATGTGTATGTATTTTTGTACATGAGAATGTGTGTCTACAAAGTATGTGCATTCATGCACGTGTACAACGGCATAACAGAGAAACGTGTGTGTGTGTGTGTGTGTGTGTGTGTGTGTGTGTGTGTGTGTGTGTGTGTGTGTGTGTGTGTGTGTGTGTGTGTGTGTGTGTGTGTGTGTGTGTGTGTGTGTGTGTGTGTGTGTGTGTGTGTGTGTGTGTGTGCATGTGTGTGTCTCTCAGGGTTCATGTCCAGCATCCAGAGGAACCAGACCGCGTCTCAGTTTGCCTCCCCCCAGTCGGGACCCCCCATGTCCCCCCACCACCACCACCCCTCACCCGGGGGTCCGGTGGTGTACCCCGGCATGGGAACCTACCCCCAGAGCGGCCCCACGGGGGGGCCCTATGGGCCCCAAGGATCACAGTATGGACCCCAAGGTAGGACTATATGTGTGTGTGAGTGTTTGTATTACTATACTTTTAAGAACCAAACACCCCCTCAAGTATAGTAGAATTTTAGAAATAGACATTTTGAGGACCGTTTTGCTTGTTTTATGGTTAAAAAAATATGCATTTAAAATTTAAAAAATATTCAGGTTGTGGTTAGGGCTGGGATCAGACGTTTAGAGGCCAGATTTAGGAGTTACGGTTAGAGTTATTCCTGGTTTCTTTGAAATATTCGCATCTTATCAATGGCAAATGTGTCAAATGATGAATTAGCCAGTTTGAAATCTGAAAACCGTTTATGTCCTGCTCTCTCTCTGTCCGTCTCACTTCTGCTAGTTATTCTATAACGTCTAAAATGCCAGAAAATATTGATCCGGATGGTAATAAAATTAGCAATGGAAAAAACAGCAGTACAATTTGATAGAATAAAATGACTTTTATTTGTGGTGAGAAGATTCCTCCAGTTAAATTCCTATTGCTGTAAATTAATTAAAAAAACATTTATTGGAAGGAATGAGGGATGTTTATTTGAGTCAGTTTACAAGTGGGCAGTAATTAGGAAGCAGCTCACTCCCTGCTATAGTCCAGGGCTCTGATAGAAGAAGGTACAGACAGTCCACGGACCAGTCAGGCGCCATTGACACGCATGAGAGGCAAAACTGGAACCAGAAGTTTGGTGAAATACAGTGAGAGCCGGCTGGACCAGCTTGTGAACAAACACTGTTTCTGAACAATGGGGACCTTTGTCTTATAGGTCTCGCGATACTTGGGCACGTTCAGCAAGGTACTCTTTAGATACCTCAATCAAATGATACAGTGTACACATCGAAAAGCAACACAGTCGAAAACAATGTGTGATATGTCTTCTTTTATTTTTCTGGGGCGAGTATTTTACAAAGGTTGCAGTCTTTCAGAAATAGTGTTTATTTATAAGCTGGTCCACCTGGCTCCATTGACTCCATTGTACTCTACCAAACTCTCGGCTGCAGTTTGCCTCCCTGTGTCCCAATGCGACAAATCTGTCGGCTGGTATTGCTGGATAGCAAAAATGTTGTAGATGTCCGAAACCTTCTTTTTATTTACCTTGCTTATATAGTCATATGCTCAATGCATTGTGGGTAATGTAGGAAATGTTTACTTCGTATAGTGCACTCTGAGGATGTTTGCTATTTCAAGTTGTTGTCGGGCAGAAACCTCTTATATTTTAACGCCCTACTTGATCATCGTGTCAAACTCATTTCGGGGTAAGGGCCGAATTGGACCAAAGGGGACTTGATGAGGGCCGCGTCCAGCTGCGGTGCTTTTTGGATTTGGCACACGATTTTTTAATTCTCTAGATAGTGGTTTGGAATTGTGGAATTCATTAGATTCCAATGTTATCAGCTTTAACTCCAGTGGAAACCTTGTTATGTCCAACAGCATGGCTTTCTAAGACAGTTTTGCCTACAACGCAATGCAATACACACAATACAGTACACACACACACACACACACACACACACGCACACGCACACGCACAATACTTTTACTTCTACTCCACTACTATTATTTGAAAACTTTAGTTACTAGTTACTTTGTAGGTTTTGATTATTATTACAAAACATATATTATCAACTTCAGCCCTATAAACATTTATTTCGTCCAGTTGAAAATAGCCGATCTACAAGCTCACAATGCGAGCTTGTAGATCTGCTATTTTCAAATGATTGTTATAGATTTACACATTTGAAAACTTGTGAAATGGGACATTCTGCACAATGAGTACTTTTTCTACCATAAGTACATTTGGTACCCCCCCCCCACACACACACACACACTGCCCTCTCTTCCTGTCGGACGAAGGGGATTTATTCCGATGTTTGTGCGCACCGCTCTCCGAATATTCATGAGGCACTTGAACCCTGGGCGCCCCCTTCATATACACCCCCACCCTCTCCTCCTACTCCACCCCCCCCCCCCCCCCACCCCTCCTTGGCTGTGGTGGTGATCAGATTACGTTAGGCGTTAGGTGCTGACACGGCAGTCAGACCTGCTACAATGTGACTGAATGAATGATGATGATGGGACTCAAACTAAATCCTATTACCAGCATCACCAGCGTGTGAACGTTCCAACTTCATTAGAAGAACATCCAGAGGACACATGATGCTGTTATGGTCTTTAGATGATGTGTAACGTTGTGGCAGAGCTTTATTTTAGAACCACTTAAACACATATACTTGGTTGACCAGGGTCCCCCCGGGACTCTATATACTGTACTTGGCCCACTCGTTTTATTTCCCCCCTCTACACTTAATGTTTCCGCCGAAAATATCTACAGACCTGCACGTCTCCATTTAGAACTAAAGTTTGGTTAAAATGAAAATAAATGTTTTATGTACATTTTCCCGTATAATCAAATGTGAACCTCTGATAACGCACCAGTAGAAGAGGTGTGTTGAGTCTCATTTATACCGCGTATTGTGCCGCCTGATGCCATGCCTTGTTAGCTCGACCATTAGTTCTGGTCGGCAAGCAACACCTTGCTAAATAATGAATGTAAATAAATGAATGATAGAAACTCGACGACAACAATCTGGAACCCATAATTCCCCCTGGAAAAACAATGTTTGTTGTGATCATTTTTCTTTGCAATTAAGCCACACACGCTCACACACACACACACTAATTGGGTGTGTTTTTTGTATTTTCTTGCGCCAGAGGAAACTCTCGGTGACTGTGAGTTTTCACAGTATCACCCTGATGAATGCCATCCATTGCACCCACACATAACCCAGCACCCATCCAGCACCCACACAGCACCCACCCACCCAGCACCCACCCAGCACCCAGCCACCCACCAAACTTGCAACGTGCATTTGCCCCAAAAACGGCAACTGTGGCCCCATGTGTCAACGTTGATCAATAACCCACATTAATTTGGTGTTTGTTTGGTAGAGAGATAGAGAGAGAGAGGGGGTGGGAGAGAGAGAGAGAGAGAGAGAGAGAGAGAGAGAGAGAGAGAGAGAGAGAGAGAGAGAGAGAGAGAGAGAGAGAGAGAGAGAGAGAGAGAGAGAGAGAGAGAGAGGATGATAAGATAAGAAGCTGTGAAGGTGTATGCGCGTGAAATCTCACTCAGATGACAGGAGAGATGCTTTTTTGCTGGTGACAGGTTTACACACACACACACACACACACACACACACACACACACACACACACACACACACACGTGAGCATCACATACACACTTAATGCAGTTGTCGGTGCAGAAGTTAGCGGCATGCAGCTCGTCACACAGCATCTGTCCTGCATCTTATCTGTCCTGCGACTGAGTGACTTTTCCAAGCCGTCTGTCTTGTGTCTGTGTGAAGCATCCTATCAGTACATTACAGTCCCTGTCCACATTTAACCACTTAAACCCTGTAGGGTTGAAACCTTGTATGTCCAAAACCGTTCCTTTTTTATTATTGTTTAAAAACATTTGAAAGTAGTGAAAATAGCTAGTAAATATCTACAAGATTGTAGATTATTTTCACTACTTTTGGGTGACACTCTTCTATGAAAAAGTAGGCTGTTAATTTACAAAAAAACCCGATATGCTTTGTTTTACTGTACATCATAGCGAAAAATTGCCGCTCTACAAGCTCACGTCGCAGTATGAGTATGTTAGCCTTCTTGCTAATTCCTTTGCTATCCTTACAATACGACCAGGATGGCCTTCAACAGGCTGTTTAAACCCACTTAAACCCCTATAATACTTTGTTGACTGGAGTCCCCCAGGGGTCTATACTGCCCCCTCCTTTTTTCCTTCTACACTAAATATCTTCGTCGAAAATAGTCAAAAGAGTGTCTGTCTCTCTCTCTCTCTCTCTCTCTCTCTCTCTCTCTCTCTCCTCTCTCTCTCTCTTCTATCTCACACACACACACACACACACACACACACACACACACACACACACACACACACACACACACACACACACACACACACACACACACAGGCCTCTAACCTCCCAGGCCTCTGTTGAACATGTGTGTTGGAGTGAATCCACCTGGCCCTCCAGCCTTGTGAGAGTCCGTGTCAGGGGTCCGCCAAGGGCCTGTGTCAAGGGCCTTTTGCTTTGCTTTTGTGCCAGGGGCCCGACGTCAGGGGTCCGTTAGGGGCTCGTCAGGGACCCCGTCGTCAGGGGTCCGTCGTCAGGTCAGGGGCCCGTCGTCAGGGGCCCGACGCCAGTGGCCCGACGTCAGGGGTCCGTTAGGGGTCCGTCGTCAGGGCCCGTCATCAGGGGTCCGTTGTCAGGGGCCCGTCAGGGGCCCATCAGGGGCCAGGCAGCTGCTGTTCATTGTTCTTAATGACGGCTCCATCTGGTTCCTTCTCTCTGCCTAAGTGTCATTAACCAACATGGAACTATGTGTGAACCTCAACTCTGTTTTCCTTGGCCTGAGAGATTCCATGCCTCCAGCGGCTTGTGTGTGTGTGTGTGTGTGTGTGTGTGTGTGTGTGTGTGTGTGTGTGTGTGTGTGTGTGTGTGTGTGTGTGTGTGTGTGTGTGTGTGTGTGTGTGTGTGTGTGTGTGTGTGTGTGTGTGTGTGTGTGTGTGTGTGTGTGTGTGTGGCGGGGGCGGTTCTATCCACTACAGGGTAATAGAACTAATACAGGATATGGACACACACACATGCACGCACAAATGAACACACACACACACACACACACACACACACACACACACACACACACACACACACACACAGACCTTAGCCAAAGTTCAGCTAGATCTGGTGTTGTGTGTTGATTTCCATCTCCGGACTTCCAAGTACTACAGCAGCTGTGTGTGTGTGAGAGAGAGAGAGAGAGAGAGAGAGAGGGAGAGAGCATGGAGGATATGACATCATTAGCAGCAGAGTGATTTCAGCATAGATATAGAAACCTAGATACCTCATTGGCCTCTGCAGTTCATTGGAGTTAGCTGGTTTATGCCCGACAGCAACGATATGCTTTGTTGACCGGAGTGCCCCCAGGATTCTATACTAACATTATGGAAATGACCTTGACGCTTTACAAATCTGTTTACTGTACATTCTCCGTGAAAGAAACGAGCGTTGCGATTGGTTGAGTGTCCGGGGGAAATGCACACGACGGAAGTCCCGCCCCCTGTAGACACTCTCTGCATTAAAGAGGTGGTGCCATGGTTTTGCACTTTTTCTGTTTTTCATGTGTCTATGAGGTTGATAGAACTTCATTAAGCCCCCTGGTGCTGTTTTTATGGTGTTTTATGTCTTCTCTGACTATTTTGAGTTTCTACCTGGAGGCTGAAACCTTGAGGGTCAAACGTGCCAATAGAGAAACAGCGCTTTAGTGACATAGTAGAAACATACCCTCCCCCTCATTATCATAACAACAGGTGTGGGCATGAGGAGGAGGAGGGACTAGGACTGGTGGGTGGTGCTAAGGTGGTGGAGGAGGTGCTAAGGTGAGAACCAGGTATACTTAATGAACTGGAGGCATGTCCACATAAAAACATCATTTTCAACAATTTATGTACACTTTTTTGAAAAAAATCTTCCTCCTAGTATAACCATAATACCTGATGATTATGTTTTAGGGGGGGGGAATCACTGAAAATCACGGCACCCCGTCTTTAAGGTCGTGACCGGGCTTTTCTCCTCAGAGATGAGTATTAAAGGCTGGGAACGAGGCTATAGGGGTCTTATTGAGTCCACAGACCCAGACAGGGCCCTGGGTCCTCTCCTCCTCGGCTGTTAGCTCCTCCGCTGAGGGAAGCAGTTCTCAGCCGGTATAATCCGCTCGGTCACACCCACCACACCACACCACACCGGGGCCGGGCTGGGATTGAACGCTTTGCGGGGGAAAGGAATGTGTCGTTCCCCTGTCGGAATGCGTGACCATTGCCCGGAATTTACATGTAATTGGGAGCATAGCGCTAGTCCCTTTCTCTCCCCCCACCCCTCTGCCAGGCTATAAATACCACCGCGTTCCCAGAGGTGCCCGGCGACTAGGCAGTGTCGGTGCAGCGGGGAAACCGGTGTGTCATGTCAAGAGGACGGACGAGAAGGAGAGAAAACAACGTCTATCTATGGAAACATCCTCCATCCACCTCTGTCCTCATCCTCCTCCTCCTCCTCCTCTCCTGTAACTCCTTTTGGTTTCCCACAGTCATGTGAATATGAACATGAATCAGTGGTAGATGTACGGTAGTTATAGGAACATGAACAGGTACAGTAAACATCACACTGGGGGAGTCTCGCTATAAGCATCAGTTTGAGGTCGAAGGCGAGCTGAGACGGGGGGTTTACAAACCTATCCTGGATGCCAAGGACCACCAAATAGCCACAGCCTCTGGCCTTGGCCCCGAATCGCAAAATAGCTTTTAAAACATTTAAAATTAATGAGCTTAAAACATTGAGTGCCAAAACCGTATATATACTGTTTTTCAAAAAGTGACGTGGAATGCCGAAAATGTACAGTATAGTATATACGTTTTTTTTATCTTTTAGTTTTTTTAGTTTCTTTCCATGCGGGAGGGGCTAGAGCAGCTCTGGAATCACCCTAGGCGATTCTGAGAAGGAAGGGCCAGATGGATCACTGTGTCAAAAACATGGCTCCCCATCCGCTTCCGTTCTATTTCCTTCTCTAAAACCCCTATAACTCTGAAACTTTTTACGCTGGGGAAAACAACTCATTTTGTATCCGCAATCGCTCCGCCAATGTTACTCGCGTGAGATGTTATCGTTCCAGCCGTTAGCCAGGCCCATCGGGCAAAATGGAGGCATGCTTTGTTTTTCATGGATCGCTCGTCATGGAGTCTACAGCTTTAAACAGCACAATGGAACGCAACGGTGAGAATCCAGGCACCGAACGTATTCTGTTATTATAAAATTCTGGCACCCAATGTGTTAATAGATCAGCTATTTTCTAAAATTGTATTTTTTACTTTTCAACATTTTTGAATATTTTGGACAATACTGACATGCCTAGAATCTTATGCACTACCTCATCACCCCCCCTGGCGACCCCCCTCCCCAGGGCCCACGGCCCCTACTTTGAAAACCATTGTTTAGCTATTAAAGCTAAAGGGAAAAATGGTTTCCTTCACGAGGCATTACAGCACGGCACCAGGAAGTGGAACATTTTTTCTTTTTTTTTATTAGCGTGTGACCAAAAATCTCTCGGAGGAGCTGTTAGCATTAGCCGACTCCCACACGTTTCTCCACAAGCTCTCCACAGATACTGTAGACATCAGTCCCAGCACGTCTCCAATGGTCCAACACATCTCCAATGTGTTCCAACATCTCAACCAATAAAACTGTCTCTCTCTCCGTGAAAACGGAGGTCAACTTTACCCCCGCCACCCCCTCAGTAATGTTTGGTTTCAGCGTCCCACCACAGAAGGGTGGACTTCCACACAAACTCATGGAAACTCCCAACATTGCTCAATCATCCCACTTCAGGGACTTTTCGCCTGAGAGCCGGAGAATAACACACCAAAAAAAAACGGTTCCTGTCCAAATGGGACACAGCGATTCCAGCAACTCCCCAGGAGGCGTAAAGTAACTAAGTACATGCTGTACTTAAGTATTTCCAATTTTCCAGGCTTGCAGAGGGAGAGTAGCGCCCAGGATTACATAGGCAATTGGCACTGGTTGAAAAAATGGGTTAGATTTTCTTTTACTTTGCCAGATGGCGCGGTGCCTCCCTATGGTCTCAGACAATGAGAAGGGCCCGGATGCCAGGAAAGCACACTAGTGTCCACCCAGGCCAGGGTCTGGACCATACAGTATGTATGGACCACAGCCATGACAGCTGGGCCCCAGAGGAAGCACTAAGCAGTGCTGGAAGAAGGAGTACTCTGATTATTGTTTTACTTATAAGTACAAGTAGCAATACCACAATGTAACAATATCCAGTTTCTCTGTACCCTTTATACTTGTGTAAAAGTAAAAACCTTTAGGTATCAACATATACTTACAGTAACAAAGTAAACATACTAAAATTGATGGCTGTGCCAAAGTGCCTGCGCACCACCACGGAGGTTGTGGGTTCAAATCCACCGTGGTGCATCTGGCTTTTTTTACCTATAATTTTTATCCCTCGATTTTGTCACCCGGGCCAATTTTCTAAGTGATCCTGGGCACTACACTCCCCCTACCAGCCTAGGGAGCCCAGGGCCGAGCTCATGCCTCCTTCAGGTGCATCCGGCTTTGTCGAACACAATTGGCCCCGTGTTCGGAGGAGGGAAGCCGGGCGGGGAGGAGGGTGATAATTGTCATTGTCAGCGGGGAGTGTTGGGTGGGACGGAGGCTCTACGTCCTCCCGGTGGGGGCTCCTCACTGGCAGGTGAGTCAGTAGGATACAACAGCAGTGTGTGTGGGGAGGAATCAATTGGCATAACGACTATTGGGGATACAAAGCTGTGAGCTTATAGATACGTAGGCTATAGGGCATAGCAGTGGCGGCCATTTTCAGGTTCCATTCCAAAATAGTCAATGCATTTTCCCCATTGACATTTCCAAAAATATTCAATTATTTTAAGCCTAGAATCAAGCCATCCAGGGTCCTGGTGAATCATGACCATAAAACGTTTTATTCTGTGATTTATTTTTATTTTATATTTAATTATATGATATACTATGTTGTTTTGCCGTTTTCAAAAAGGTTTTTCACAGAATTAAACGTTTTATGGTCATGATTCACCGGGACCCTGGATGGCTTGATTCTAGGCTTAAAATAATGTTCCTCTTCTCTCATATCATACTGTATGTGTCCAACAGTACATCTCATAACTAGTTCTGGACACATAAAAGCAGAGCTGCTGACTTTCACGGAAAAGAAAATACTTATTTTGATTCAATATAAATCTATCTCCATATATCTCCATTTACACTGCCTCCTGGGGACTGTCCCTCCCCCTCTCTATCTCTCTCCCTCTCCCTCCCTCTCTCTCTCTCTCCCTCTCTCCCTCTCTCTCCCTCCCTTTCTCCCTCTCCCTCTCTCTCTCATCATGTAGAATTGGTCTCAGCGACACTGAAAGGCCATTTCCAGTTTGAAAGTCCAGTTTTCTTCTCATTTTCTCCATGGCAGAATATTATCATTCAACGCTCAGCCGTGCAGTTTGTCGGCGCACAGAGAAGCCTTCAGGTTTTAACGGGACTTGATCCCCTTTGCCAGACATATTCTCAGAGGATTAGGCGGTGAGCCCCCAACTAAAGCACCCTTAATCAAATCAAAATAAACAGCCCCCTTCACAATAGGGGAGGAGGACACATTTTCCATTTCTATTTTGCGGGGGGATTTGTCCAAAAGGAGGGGAAAATGACAGTGGAAAAGTGGATTGTGTGTGTGTGTGTGTGTGTGTGTGTGTGTGTGTGTGTGTGTGTGTGTGTGTGTGTGTGTGCGTGTGCGTGGTTGTATTACTATACTTGTGAGGAGTATGTGACCAAAAATTGCTGGTCTACAAGCTCACAAACCATGGGTTTAGGGTTATGAATGGCAAAAAGGGCTTGGACCTCTGGCATACCGGTCCAGGCACCTATAGGCTCCAAAGTAGCCGGACAGTGCGTCGTGCATGGGTTCGAGTCCCGATCCCGACGGCCTTTGCTGCATGTCACTCCTCATCTCTCTCCCCCTTTCCTGTCAGACTTCTATCCTATCAATAAAGGCATAACAGCCTCCAGAAAAAAAAGAATGGCAAAAAGAATGGTAAGAATTGAAAAACTGACGTAAAACGTTGTTTTTGTGTGTGCGTGTGCGTGTGCGTGTGTGTGTGTGTGTGTGTGTGTTTGTGTGCGTGCTTGTGCCTTAGACATTAGTGTATAAAGCATACTGGTACGTCACGCATGCACATACACATGTGTGCACGTGCACTTTGTCAGTGAGTTTCCGTGGGATTGTGTCTTTCCCTCCTCCTCCAACGAGCGGCAGCAGCTGCTGCTGCAGGGCTGAGTGGCGTGGCTCAGGGAGCCCAAATGGAAGGGGTTTAAGTGGGCCTTAAAGGAAGGGCTTCTGGGCATGGTGGCTGTGTGGCCCTCCAGGGCCGTGAGGAAAGCATTTACTGCAGATTAAGAAGGCCTCTCAAGTGTTTCACAAAGTCGGCCTTAAGACCGACCAATTGTTCCCCTTGGCCATCATCATCCGGCCGACCTACAGCGCAGCTGTGAAAAATGTCACCCTGTGTCAATGAGAATGTCTGGAGGAGAGTGAGAGATGATGGTGTTTTTGTTTTGTTCCTCACTGACTGTCCCTCAACTGTGTGGACGTTGTTTTTGTGAAATCAGAGAAATTGCCGCTTTGCCCCACGCTGTAGTATGAACAAGTAGGGCGTTACTTTACCAAAAAAACACAAAAAGAGATATGGAGAGGTTTTCTTTTTTTATATTTTATTTTTCATTTTAAATTTTTCACAAAAGTACACATACTCCCCCCTCCCCACATACAAACCCACATACATAAAGGACAGCACAGATAAAACATGATCAAAACATAATCAAAAATAAAGGCACAAAAAAGAAAAGAAAAGGAACAACAAGAAGAGACAAATCTGTATAGACATTAAGTAAAATATGGAGAGGTTTTCTGTCCGACAACAACGATTTGGTATTTCTGCGAGATCCTGCAATCGGCCCCTGTGTGCGTGCGATGCTTGCGTGCGTGCGTGTCCGTCCGATGCTAATCTTACAAACTTCTAGGCTGATCAGCGTCATATTTCTTGTGCACGTTGACAGCAGGCCGAGGACCTCGATCCTACAATAGTTTTCAAATCGGTTAAAAATTACAACTATGTCATTTTTCTTCATTAATATTCGTAGAGCAAATGTCCCTACAGGCTATGGGATAAGTGTCCTGCTACTAACTATAGCCAATTACAGTGTTCCTGTCCCTCTGGCTGTGCCGTCAGAATATATACATTTATAAATGTGACATAATGCCCCCAAAACCCCCTAATTAAGATTCTTAATATCTGGGGGAAGGAAGGTGCTAACTTCTGCTTTTGACTACAGAATTACGTCATCCGTGCACCACTTACATTAGCTCACTACGTCGGTGGTTCTCAAATTAGTTCTGTGTCTGATGATTAGTTTAATGTGCAACATTGTTTTCTCACTCAACAGTAAACAAATAAAACCAATGACTTTTAAGAACCTTTTTGTACCAAATTGACCAAAATGTCAATTAAAGATAGAGGCAAACATTGTGAAGATAGACGCTCCACAACCCTTGTAGTTCGGCCATTTTCACAACATTTATCTGTGGAACTGAGTCAAACTAAATGTAATAACCTACAATTCCAAGTGCTTGGCAGGGTAGGGGGTCCCCAGTTCATTTATGATTTTTTTGGGGTTCACGGCACTGAAAAGTTAGGGTCAAGTGTCAAAGAAATGTGTACTTAATGCGCGCAACTTGAACTTGGAGTTAACTCATTCAGTTAATTTGTCTGTTTGTTTTGCTTTCTCCAGGTAACTACCCTCGACCGTCTAACTACACCGGGACCCCCAACGCCAGCTTCAGTGGCCCCCCCGGCGGCCCCGGCCCCGGCAGCAGCATGACCAACAACAACCTGCAGACCATGAGCACCAGCAGCACCACCAGCAGCCCTGTGCACGCCCAGGGGCCCGTAGGAGGACAGTCCATCTCCGTAGGACAGTCCAACATGTCCGTCGGACGTGGCGGCCCCGGGGCGGCCAGCAGCCAGAGCCGGCCATACCCTCCTCCTCCTCCCATGGCTCCCAGCTCCCCCGGTATGCCCCTCCCCCAGCCTGTGGGGGCGCCACCGGGCATGGGCCCTCGTTCACTGGGGGCCGCCAGCAGCAACAACCGCAACAAGGCCCAGGAGGCAGCGGCCGCAGCTATGCAGGCTGCTGTCAACTCCACACACGGCAGGTAAAAGAACACAGCCATGAATGTGTCTCTGCATTTCATCACAGTGTTTTACATGGTGAAACCAACCTAGAGCTTATTTGTCTGTAGCCTAACGGTCATTATCTGACTTTTTTGACCACATGGGTATCAGCAATTATGCAGTCGATGTGTCCCACATTGTTTACCACGGTCAATCTGATCATTCTCAATCGTCCCTATTTCGGCCATGTATTATTAATAAGTGTTATAAATATGTCTGTAACTCATCCCTGTTTTCATTTGGCCAAATGGGCCGTTTGATCTTTAGCTAGATATTTTCCTGAGCATGAACAGAACACAAGCTGCTAAATGCAAACATTCTTAGATGCTTAGAAGAAAATGTAGGTGTGTGTGCAACTGTGCGTGCTCGTGCGCCTGCGCGTGTGCCTGCGCGTGCGCTCGCGTGTGCGTGCGTGCGTGCGTGCGTGTGTATTCATGCAGTAGCTTAATCTTCTCCAGCACCACATTGACAGTGAGGAAGAAGGAAGATCTATTAGAACTCAAACTTTTTCATATCCTTTTTTTTGGTAAATAGCAGCAGTATCTTGTGCTGCTATTTATGCTATTTTATGTGTGGGTACTATTGAACGTTGTTGAACATGCTCCTCTCTTGGGCAACATTTTCACTATTTTTGAATAGCCAAAGCATAAAATAATGCTTTTTAGCTCAAATCTAAAATGACACATGCTTTCCCGGTCTTAATGGATTCATCCGCCCCTTGGAAATGCAGGTTCCACTCAGAGATTCCAGACTAATATCTACGCAGTGATGGCGATGGGTTATCTATACTTGGTTCCCTACTGTTGTTTCTTCCTTCTACACCAAATCATTTTGCATGAGATCTGCAGCCGATCTATATTTGGTTCCTTCCTTTTCGCCCCATCTCTTCACCTAAAATAGCCGACCTTAGAGCTCACAGCGCGTTGGAGCGTTGGCTTGTTGTGACATGGTCCAGAATAGGGACACACTAGCGTTGGTGTGGTTTAAAGTGGACAGGCTGCATTTCTTCCCACACATAAAATGTATATTTTGGGGCGATGTTACCGGCATATGAGTTATGGGATGCTGGGGTTTGGTTGCTAAGCACACCGGGTGTGTTTCAGGGGCTGTAGGATGGGGGGGGGGGGGGGGGGGGGGGATTGTGGGATATGTGTGGGTAGTCTAAACTCCAGCTGAACCCGCAGCCCAGGGGGAACTTGTGACAACACGACCGGCTTGTTAGAGGAAGGGCGGATTTCTCGTCCTTTTTTTGTTGTTTCCCCTCCCATCGGCGAGGCGAGGGGGGTTTCTCCTCCCAATGTCGCACCACAGGAGCTGGGGGAGGCTGTGATTGTTCCTGCCGCCGCCCCCACCCCCTCATCAGTACTCTGATTTCTCTTACTTAAAGGGATAGTTCACCCCAAAATTAGTTTTTTTCTATCGATTAGTCACCCCATGGAAACTTGAATTCATGGAGATTTCCTTGTTTTTGTCTCATTCCTAAGCCAATAATTTGATGTCTCTGGTGGAGACACAAAGTGTAAACTTTTGAGTCTCCTACCGGAGACATTGGCATCTTTCCGCTGGTCATCAAATTATTGGCTGAGGAATGCGACAAAAAACAAAAAAAGCGACATGAATTCAAGGCTTCATGGGGGTGTGTAATTGATAGAAAATAAGTAATTTTTGGGGTGAACTATCCCTTTAACCACTTGAACTCCGGCATGCCTATTCT
>NC_139957.1:39604569-39609569 GCF_963454915.1 Gymnoscopelus microlampas
ACTCCATCCTACTCTCTCTCCTCTGTCTGTCTGTGTGTGTGTGTGTGTGTGTGTGTGTGTGTGTGTGTGTGTGTGTGTGTCTCTCTCTCTCTCTCTCTCTCTTTCTTTCTCTGTGTGTGTGTATATATATATGCTGTCAGGCAGAAATCTTATATCTCCACGTTTTGCAAAGTTGCAAAAATAGCAGATCTACACCCCCACAACTACATGTTGTAAGCTTGTAGACTTTTGCTTAACCCTGGGACCTGGAACTGTGTCATTTTTAGATTTGAGCTAAAAAGCATTATTTTACACTTTGGGCTATTCAAAAATAGCGGATCTACAAGCTCATAGCGCGGCACCGAGTGCCGCGCTACGAGCTTGTAGATCTGATATTTTTTTTAAATCGTGAAAATGTGTGCAAATCTTTGAATATATATATTTTTAAAGCAAACATTTTTAACTCAAATCTTTTCTTCTGGGGGGGTCCCTGGAACAAAATATTTTGATGGGGGTCCGCGGCCAAATACATATAATTTTGGGGGTCCTTGACATGAAAAAGTTTGAGCACCACTGATATAGAAACATACGTTTTTCAGAATACTGTTGAGATTTAGGAGACATGTAGAATCGGCTTCAGGTCTCAATGGGTTGTCAATGCAGGTTTTATAAATATGTAACCAATGAAAAGTATTAACAAGAGCTTGTGACCGAGTAATAACTACATTGGATCCACTGGAACACAGTGAGAACGTATAGCTGGGGAGGGAGTGCACACCCCCAGGAACTCCCTCAAGGACCCCTGGGGGGTCTCCGTACGCCACTTGGAGACCCACTGCCCTTGGTTTGACTGCGCCCCCCCCCCCCCCAACTCATGAACACACTGTACTGTAGAGCAGTGGTTGGATATTTTTTGTGCGTGTGTGTCAACACATTCTCACACATATAGGTGTCATTTATTGCCGCTCTGCCATTTTCACTCCCTAATGCGTCACTATAGGACTACAAAAACTAAAACCCACGTATTGGGGCTTCTTGTATAAAACATTGGCCAAATTGTCAAAAGAAAGAGACAAAAAAATAAATTGAAAATAGACGATCCCCAGTTCAAATATGATTATTCTGGGGGGTTGCGGCCTGAAAAGGTTGAGAACCACTACTCTAATCCAGGGATTGACCAAGTGAGTTTGTTAGTTTACCCCCAAAAAATACATGAAAAGTTAGATTGTGGAGATAAGAGGTTTCTGCCTGACAACAGCCATATATTAAGTGTGATTAAACACTGTGGAGGGGGGGGGCTCAAGTGCTTCCTAATGAGTTTTTTTATGACATGAATTAATGATAGCGGGGGGAGAACCCCGACCACCACCACGGTTCTGCTGCTGTTCTGTTGCTGTTGATTCACATATTCCACTATTCACTGGAGAGTTGCTGCTGCTGTCTTCTTCTTCTTGTTGTTGTTGTTGTTGTTGTTGTTCAAATGGAGACATGGGACTATTTTTATTTTTATTCTTTTCTCGGCGTGGATGAACGAGGTATAGATGCCATTTGTTTGCCGTTCATAAACATATTTCTGTTTCTGCACTCATAGGATTTGGTTGTTTGTTGGTTCATGGAACTCGCCAATGCCCCGAAATCATTGCTGCATCTGACTGTGAGGTCTGGAGGTTGGAAAACTGAGCTCAGGGATGCAACTATCAATTATTTTCTTAGCGATTATTCTATCGATAACTTTTTCCGATATTGAATAAATGAGAAGTACATATTTAAAAAGAATATATGGGGCCAGATAAGAGCTGGAGGATTTGGTGTGGCGTTGTTTCTCTGCCAGGCCCTGTGCATAGAGGGATTACATATGTACCATCAGTACATAGATGGATTACATATGTACCATCAGTACATAGAGGGATTACATATGTACCATCAGTACATAGAGGGATTACATATGTACCATCAGTGGCTCTATGACTCATTATGTCTGAGAGATGAGATTACGGGGCAGTTTACCAAAGCCACCCCGCCTCCAAGGCTATGTATGTACCGCTTCCAGCATGAGGCATTATGAGAGAGAGAGAGAGAGAGAGAGAGAGAGAGAGAGAGAGAGAGAGAGAGACCTCTTACAATCTCTTAAACCACTGAAGCCCTACATACTTACTGCTGTAGTTGTCAGGAGTCCCCCAGGGTGCTACTAGGTTTGCTCCTTTTCCATCTTACTGAATGAATGAAAAGCTTTATTTTGAACATGTTAAAATTAGACAACAAAGTCAACAAATACAAATTTTAAAATGCAATATAATAAAAGTACAAAACAAATCATAAACAAGCCTCACAGGCAACAACAAACAATATTATAATTGGAAGTGTAGGGGATCAATTTCAGAGCTTCCGTGCTCCAGACTGTATGACGGAATTTTAAAACAGGCAACGTGAAACAGGCTCGCGAGACTACCCTGCAGCCAATCACAGACCACAGACTACCCTGCAGCCAATCACAGACCACAGACTACCCTGTAGCCAATCACAGACTACCCTGTAGCCAATCACAGATCACAGACTACCCTGTAGCCAATCACAGATGTCTGTATGTCACAATCATTTACCCTTTTCTCCACAGCCATATGTCACCAATCCAGACTCATGTTTATCTGTGTGTGTGTGTGTGTGTGTGTGTGTGTGTGTGTGTGTGTGTGTGTGTGTGTGTGTGTGTGTGTGTGTGTGATAGGCAGGGCAGCTATCCAGGTCCCGGTATGACCCAGGCGGGCACCACGGGTAGTGGCGCCCCCTACAGCCAGCCAGCGGGCAACAACACTGGCCAGGGCGCACCCTACAACATGCCACATGCAGGTAATGTTTGGCCTACAGTAAATACATCACATATGGTTCTTTTATTTCCTTTATTTGTTATTGGAAAATCGAATCAGTCATTTTTGGAGGAAGAATCTCTCCCTATCTCTCTCTCGCTCTCTCTTCCCTTAAAAGCTTCACTTAAAAAAAACAAAGGTACGTACAGTAGGTTGGGTTTTTACAGTGGCATCAGTTCAGCAAAAGCTAAGGTATGGCAAGCTTAGGGTTGCCAACTCCCAGAGATTAAAATAAGGGACACTTAAATTGTTTGGGGGGCGTCAAATCCCCCAAAACCCCCGAAATGCATAGAAAACTATGCATTATAACTTTAACACAATACAAACACAATGGTCTTACATCTGCATTAGGCTACTATATGATTTTTTTTTTCTGGAGCCAAGGTATGGTCCTTGCCATACCCAATTGACGCCCCTGGGTTCCTATGCCACCCCCCACCCAACAAACTTAAGTTGTTGACAATTATGGCATTGGTTAGAAAGGAGAATACTCTGGCATCTTGCCTGATCCGTAGGGACCTACAGGAACCACCACCAGGCGTTGTACAGCGACCAACAAAGAGTTGTAACCTTGGTGTTTTACGTTGTTGGTAAAACACCAAGGTCCTGGATATACCTTGCCGCCTCACACACATTCAGAGAGAGAGGTGGAAGGGGGCAAATGAGAGAGAAAATAAGACGTGGCTGTCTGGCAGAATATCTCCATATTTAAACATTTTATAGTTTTTTTTTGGAGATTAATGCCTGTAAGTTGCTGTAAGTGAAAAGTGAAAAGTCTGTCTGTGGGTTTTATTAATATTTAACAAATGTAAAGTATTAACCAGAGCTAAATAATTATAGACTAAATAGTAACTATATTGGATCATTAATTGGAACATAATTTATTTTCCCCATTTCCTGAAAATTCGTGGTTTAGGACAGGGGTCTTCAACAGGGGGTCCGGGACCCGTAGGGGGTCCTCAGAGCTACTATAGGGGGTCCGCCAAATCTTTGTGTGATAGGATTCCGTTTTTTTACATTAACCACTTGAACCCTAGAATTCCTTTTCTGATGGGAACATTAGCCGAAAGTAGCAGATCTACCAAGCTCTCAACGCCTCGAGAGCTTGTAACGGCTATTTTTGGCAAAGAGGCTATAGGTGTAGAGGGAAAAAAGAGCAGACTAAGTAAAAAAAATACTTTACTCCTAAAAACCCCTCTGTCTCTGCCCTTCACCCTGCCTCATTTACAATGCATTGGAGTAGCGCTGCTCAGTGATGGAAGAAGTACTCAGATATTTTTACTTAAGTAAAAGTAGCAATACCACAATGTAGAAATACTCTGTTACGAGTAAAAGGCATGTATGTGTTCAAAGTGTCACTTGAGTCAAAGTACCAAAGTATTGGCATCAAAATATACTTAAAGTACTAAAAGTAAAAGTACTAAAATGTTTGAAAATAGCAGATCTTCAAGCTCACACGCATTGTGAGCTTGTAGATCTGCTATTTTCAAATGGCCGATAAAGGGCTTAAGTGGTTAATGTATGTTTTGTAATAATAATCAAAATCTACAAAGTAACTAAAGTTTTCAAATACGTGTAGTGGAGTAAGTGAAAAGTTACTCCACTACGAAGTAAATGTATTGGAAATCGGAAATACTCGAGTAAAGTACAAATACCTTCAAATTGTACTTGAGTACAGCACTTGAGTAAGTGTACTTAGTTACTTTCCACCACTGCACGACGGAGCATAAATTAGGCAGCATCACGCTTTAAAAACAGCCTTCAAGAACAACAACAAACATGTATCTTCATGACATTTTGGGAAACTTCAAACGAATTAAGAGCAACAAGGTTCTTCAAAACTCATCTTGGTTTGCCCCCTGGGTGCAGTAAAGAAAAAAAAAAAAGCCATTAGTTTTCCTACCACATCGCAACCCACGAGGGAAAAGCAAATGGAGGGACCTTGTATCCGCGGACCCCGCGGATATCTTAATAAGAAAATATGCATTTGGCAGAGTGAAAAGTATGCACCGGATTCTCATAACCCATCCAAATCCGGGAACGCATATGGTGTCATTTTATAGATTTTGAGCTATAACCATTCATTTATAGTTTGGGCTATTTTAGAAAAAACGTGAACATTTGTGCAAATCTTTGAATATATATATTTTTGGAAAGAAC
>NC_139957.1:39614569-39617069 GCF_963454915.1 Gymnoscopelus microlampas
CATTCCTATGTTCATTTATGCTGCTGTGGCACCAGGCAGTCGGGTGCCTTTGTAAACTTTGTTGAGGTGTGAATTAACACATTGACTGCCAGTCGCGTAGATCTACGCGAACCGATTAAAAGCCGCCACGTGCCAATCGCGTAGATCTACGCCAACTGGTGTTATTTTGAAATTCCGCAAAATTAACAAAAAGTGCACTTTCCGAATTTTTTGATCCCCTTCCGGTTCCGGTAGCACCACCGGAAAAGAAATTATTCGGGTTCCGTTTTTTTCGATCGTATCCGCTTCCTGTCTGGGATCCGGTTTTAAAGTCGATTATCTCGGTTGTTGTTTTTCCCCTCGCTGATCACTGTCTAGCGTTCACCGCTGTAGCTTCAAGATGCAAGTTTGCACTGCTCGTCGCACACAGATCCCCTGTGTGTGTAGAACCAAATGAACGTGCACTTTTAACGGATTTAGCGAGGTCTATGGCGACATGAAAAAAACAAAAAAACAACAATAAAACCTTGGCACTGGTGAGTACATTATGAGATTAAACTCTGGCATGGAATGTGTAAGGGTTGTTTTAAATCGATGCGTGTGCGTGCTCCTGCTCAAAAAGGGGTTGCACGGCATGTTGTTTTGAGTACTTTTCCCACCACTGCAATCGCACTTTAGGACTTGGGTCATACAAACATTTTCAGTTAATCCATGCGATCTGCTAAATGCCCTGAATAGTGCATTCTAAACTTCCACCACCAGGTGAACAAGAACAAGAAGTGGAAGGAGCTGTCCAGCAGGCTGGACGTGGGGAACTCCAGCACCTCGGCCAGCTCCCTGAAGAAGCACTACATCCAGTACCTGTTCGCCCTGGAGTGCAAGATGGAGCGAGGGGAGGAGCCTCCGCTGGACGGCGGCGGCGGCGGGGCCGGGAAGACGGTGAAGATCCAGCCCCCCTCCCCCGGTAAGGGAGATCATCTAGTGTTATTATCTGTAATTGTCATACAGGTAATTGCGAAACGCAATGACTGACACAGTGACCCAATAATCAAAAATAAATAGTTTAGGCCCGGACCGCTGGCGTAGTGGTCCGGGCACCTAGGCTACAATGTAGCCTGACAGCGTGTCGCGGGTTCGAGTCCCGATCCCGACGGCCTTTGCTGCGTGTCACTCGATCCCCATCTCTCTCTCCCCATTTCTTGTCAGCCTACTGTCCTATCTATGATAAAGGCATAAAAAGCCCCCCAAAAAATCTAAAAAATAAAATAATAATGATGTACTATGGCCAAAACAGGTCATATACTTTATTTTTATATACAAAAATAGAGAGAATAGCCGATGAACAAGCTCACAACGCGTCACATGTGAGTGAGGGTGAGGTTTCTGTGAACATTTCTCAAAAACATTTGCCCTAAATGCCCCACTGATGGAGGTCAGTTGAATGACGTCGAAAGAGCATGGATAATAAAATAATTATGTAAATGAGACATTTCTGTTCATTTCACCCAGCTGTTTTTTTTTTTTACAGACGAATGGCAACGATTCTAACGATTACGCAAACATAATTGCGATTACAGTATAGCTCAAATAATTGCAATCATGTGATTATCGTCTCTGTCGGGTGGAAACGGAATGTCCAAAACTGTCACTTTTCTGGATTCAAATTAAAAAGCATCAAAAGAAGCAGATCTACAAGCTCAAAACTAGGGATGTGCCGATATATCGTCCCGCGATATATCGCGATACGTTTCGTGACGATATATGTATCGTTGTGGCGTTTTTGAAAAATAAATATATATATTTTTTTGCAATAATAATATTGCAAAAACAGAAGTATTTGTTTGCATTTGCTTTTTTTCCCCCCCATATATTTTCACAATAAAAAGTGCCATATATCGTATCGTATCAATATCGTGAGCCCAATATCGTGTATCGTATCGTATCGAAAAATTAGTGTATCGGCACCAGTGTTGCCAGATTTTGTGAGAGAAACAAGGAAAACCAGCCCAAAAGAAGCGACTATGGGCCACATGAGCACTTTAACATATACATCAGCTATTTTCAAATAAAATCTTGCGTGGAAATTATAATAAGCAGATCTGGCAACCCTGATCGGCACACCCCTACTCAAAACGCGTCGCTTCGTGCCGCGTTTCGAACTTGCGGATCTGCTGCTTTTGGTGCTTTTGTGCGATGCTATAGTATGATCGTAGGTACGAAGTAGGGCGTTAATTTACGAAAAAACACTAAAAGTTAGAATATGGAGACAAGAGTTTTTTCTCCCCGACAGCAACGTTATGTAATAACTATGACGACAGGCCTATAGGCGTGGCTATGTGCACACCCGTCACAGAAGTGCGCTGGCAGGAAGAAGCAAAAAAAATGAACCATCCTCCTCCGCTGGACGGCTTCACGTGTCGGGCCCTCAGCCATCTGTTGGCAGCACCAACAACAGGTGTTTTACTAATCAGTCTACAGGTGGCAGTAATCACAGGAACGGGCACAAACAATGAGGTGTGTG
>NC_139957.1:39622069-39719569 GCF_963454915.1 Gymnoscopelus microlampas
TGTTAGTCTCTCTTTCTCCTTGTTTGAAATCCTTTATTAGGAAGAACCCCCTTGAGATATAGAGCATCTTGTTTTCGAGGCGGTCCTAAATACAGTAATATAAACACACTTTATATAGAGTATATATTATACAAATGTCATTAGTGTCCACGTCAGCGATTAGTATCTTGCATGTTCTTAATTATATATTATATTATAGTTAGTTAGTTATAGTTATTATGATGAGATTTAAGTCATTATTATGCAATTATTAATTATGTCTGATGTTATGGACATGTACAGGAAATCGTATAATAAAAATCACACCCTGTGTGAAGAGAGTGGTGCCTTTGATGAGCCCCGTATTGATGTTGTCATCAATGTTTGTTTATTGGACATACATACACCCGGACACACAGACAAAGTCAGATATAGGAGTGGTTGGCACCACTCAAAAAGAAAAGATGAAAATATGATATAATATATAATATTTCAGCACTTCAAATCCAGGGGTAGAAGAGGAAAATTACATACAGTGCAGCTTTAAGATTAAGATATACGTACAATGGAAGTGTCAGCAAGGATGGCAGAAATCATCAAAGATCCTAGTTACTACAACCACAGGCTGTTACTCACGGAACGTGGATCTGTAGTCACAACCAGGCAAAATAGCTTCTAACCCCCCGGACAATCAGGCACATCATCAACAACAACAATCTGGCCAGAGAAAATAAAGATACGCTTTCTAATACTCAATAAAGAACACCTTGAACATTCTCCTTGCTGGAACAAGCGAACAATCAAGTGGCGAACAATCCCCCCCCCCCCCCCACCCTCCACCCTTCACTTTCAATCGTGCCTTTGAGAATGATTCTGTTCCTCTCCTGGGTCCCACACCACCACCTCGTAGGGGTTCTGTGCAGTGTTGCCAAGTCTGCTTATTAGTAATCTCACAAGAACAGATAATGCTCTCCGCTTGAATCTGTCGGGGGGGGTTCGTCATAACGTGTACGCACTGGCCTACAAGTGGGCGTGCCTTCAGATCAGGAAGCAGGCCGCGCTTTACCCAATCAAATGTAGTGGGCGGGATTTACTGTCTGTGCTCTCGCTTCCCACTGAAAACAAATCGAAACTCATTTAGCAATAGCGTCCTCGGAGCCGACAAAACCACGGAAAGATATTCACATTTTAACTTGCTCTTTCATCATAGAAACAAGTGGGCTTATAAGCAAAACGATCCCGGTTCTCTGGGAGAAGTGGTGTTAGTGTTCTGTGTAGAAATATTGTTAGTGGGAATGAAAACATAGTCGCACCACCCGGAAGTGGAGCGGTGAAGGCAGACTAAAAACCCTGGTTTCCTTGCGCACGGGTGCACTGTTCAGCTCCCCCCAGAGCCAAGTAAAAGAGTAAAAAACAGCAGAGGGCACTGTTTTTCCTTTTTATTTGGCTTTGGGTTCCCAGATTGGCTTATTATAAGCTGCTTTGGGCTTGTTTTTCTTGCTTGTTTCTGAAGTGTAGTTGCTTATTTTGGGCTTGCTTCCTAATGTTGTTTAAACCAGTGTTTCTCAAACATTCTTATATGTCAAGGACCCCCCAAATTAATGTATTTGTATCTGGTCATTCATTGTTATTGTTTGGGCCCAGAGGATAACAACATTATTTTTGGGGGGTCTCAGCCTAAAAACTAAAAATGAACCGCGTGGTAAACTGTTACTGTTGTTTAATTCGTTTTTTTACTCTGGCAGATGTGTCTGGTTTCCAGGCCAGATACACGGTATACATTCAACTAAAGCACACGTGTGCTGTAAATAAAGCAGTGCCCCCTGGTGGTATGGTCCTCCCTGTGAACCGCACACTCACCGGGTTCATGGAACATCCTCAAACAAAAGAATGTCTTCTAACGGCGGCCAACTAAACCCACCGGAGTTCCTACACGCACACTACCCTCTGAGGAGAAACACACCTCTCTCTCTCTCTCTCTCTCTCTCTCTCTCTCTCTCTCTCTCTCTCTCTCTATCTCTCTCTCTATCTCTCTTTGTCCTCTCGGCCGCCCATTCCTTCGCTGGCTGCTCTCTAGCTCTAGCCCCGTTACGCTCCTCTCTGGGCTCTCATGGCAGCCAAGAGCCTCTTGGCTGTGGTGCGGGGCTGTGTACGGTACAGTTGTATGGTCTGGTCCTCCTTCGTACAGAACCAGAACACAACACAACTACACAACCTGCTTCCAACATCTGTTGTAGTGTTGAGTCTCATCCAGACAACTGTCTTTAACTGTCTCCATCTGGGAGTTTTTAAGAGTCTCTCTCTCTCTCTCTCTCTCTCTCTCTCTCTCTCTCTCTCTCTCTCTCTCTCTCTCTCTCTCTCTCTCTCTCTCTCTCTCTCTCTCTCTCTCTCTCTCTCTCTCTACCAGACCTAGTATCTCTAACTACTATCTCTGCTTCTCTTTTTCTCTCTTTCTCTCTCCTCTCTGCTTTTTTTTGGGGGGGTCTCTCCGTCTGTCTGTCTGTCTGTCTGTCTGTCTGTCTGTCTGTCTGTCTGTCTGTCTGTCTGTCTGTCTGTCTCTTGGTCTCTCTGTCTCTTGGTCTCTCTGTCTCTCTCTATCTCTGTCTGTCTTTGTCTCTCTCTCTCTGTCTCCCTGCCTCTCTCTCTGTCTCCCTGTCTCCCTGTGTCTGTCTCTCTCTATCTCTGTCTGTCTTTGTCTATCTCATCGTCTGTCATGTTTATCAATGCTTTGAAGACATAGTCATGGACCAGGCCTAGTATTTCTAACGTCTCTCTCTCTCTCTCTCTCTCTCTCTCTCTCTCTCTCTCTCTCTCTCTCTCTCTCTCTCTCTCTCTCTCTCTCTCTCTCTCTCTCTCTCTCTCTCTCCCTCTCTCCCTCCCTCTCTCTCTCTCTCTCTCTCTCTCTCTCTCTCTCTCTCTCCCTCTCTCCCTCTCCCCCTCTCTCCCTCTCTCCCTCTCTCCCTCCCTCCCTCTCTCCCTCTCTCTCTCTCTCTCTCTCTCTCATCAGCCCACTCGGGGGGCTCTCTCCAGGGTCCTCAGACCCCCCAGTCGTCGGGGGGCAGCTCCACCACAGAGCCAGCGGGGGACCTGAAGCCCCCCACACCGGCCACCACTCCACTGGGACAGGTCACACCGCTGCCCCCCAGCAGGTGGCAGCACAGCACACCACATGACTGATACACTGTTATTACCCCATTAAGACCTGGAATGCATCTGTGTCACTTTTTCATTTGAGATAAAAAAGCATTATTTTACACTTTGGCCATTTAAAAATAGCAGATATACAAGCTCATAGCGCGGCACCGAGTGCCGCGCTATGAGCTTGTAGATCTGCTATTTTTTTTTAAATTGTGAAAATGTGTGCAAATCTTTGAATATATATATTCTTTTAAAGCAAACATTAACTCAAATCTTTGTTCCCTGCATGGAACAAAATATTTTGAGATAGGGGTCCGCGGCCAAATTCATATCATTTTGGGGGTCCTTGACATGAAAAAGTTTGAAAACCACTGATTATAGAAACATACGTTCTTCAGAAAACTATTAGGATTTAGAAGACATTTTGCAGAATTGGAACCTCAGGCCTCAATGGGTTAAGCCTTCATACACCGTGTATCGTCTCTGTATAGGATGGAAACCTCCAAATGTCCAAAACTGTGGCTTTTTCAGGATTCAAATTCAAGCAAACAAAAAGCTTCGCAATAGTGACATTTTGATTTAGTTTTTAGTCACAGTCTTTTGAATAAAATGCCATTTAGTTTTAGTCAGATTTTAGTCATCTGTTTTTTTTTGTTTATGTCTAGTTTTAGTCTACTAAATATCATAAGATCATAGTCGACTGAAATTTATTTTAGCGGATTTTACACTTGGTTGCGTGCTGAAAATAGCCGATCTACAAGCTCACAACGCAGCATGCACAACACCCGAGTGCAACCAAACATAAAATGTCTTTTAGTTCGTCAGTGAAAAAAAGGTAGTCGACGAACATTTTTCATCATAGCTTTAGTCGCCGAAATCAACAGTGCTTCGAGCTGCGTTTTGGCTTGTAGATCTGCTACTTTTGATGCTTTTGTGTGACGCTTTAGTATGATCAAGTAGGGCGTTAATTTACGAAAAAACACAAAAGGTAAAACTATGGAGATAAGAGGTTTCTGCCCGACATCGACGATATATATGTGAGATTGTCCACTTCATTAACTCATTGGTTCTCAAAGTGGGGTCCGGGGACCCCCAGGGGTCCTTTGGCGGGGCACCATGGGGTCCCAGCTAAACGAGTTAATATAGCGTGCGTCACAATCATTTTAACCATTATTGTATACTTTGGCTATAAAAAAATTGCAGATCTACAAGCTCACAGCGCGGCACTCTGTGCCGCGCTGTGAGCTTGTAGATCTGCATTTTTTTTTGTATCGTGAAAATTTGAAAAATTTGAAAAATTGAGAACATTTCAGTCTTTGCTTCCTTTGCGTCCCTGGAACAAAATATTTTGAGATGGGGGTCCAATACATACATGCTTTTGGGGGTCCTTAACATGAAAAAGTTTGAGAACCACTGCATTAACACTCTCTCTCTCTCTCTCTCCCCCCCCCCAGGTCCAGTGTCAGTATTCAGGACCCGTTCTCGGAGGTGAGTGACCCAGCCTTCCAGAAGCGGTGCGGCACAGGAGGGGGGGCTCCTGTGCCCCCGGCGGCGGCGGCAGCGGCAGCAGCATACCAGCAGCAGCAGGGTCTGGGCATCATGCCCACCGACATGATGATGAGGATGCAGCAGTACGACGCCAAGGACCCCTTCGCTGGCATGAGGAAGAGTGAGTGTCGAGTCGACCTCCAACAGCAGCTACTGGGTGTTCCCTATAGCCTGTCTGCCTGTGTGCCTGTCTGCCTGTCTGTCTGTCTGTCTGTCTGCCTGTCTGTCTGTCTGCCTGTCTGCCTGCCTGTCTGCCTGTCTGCCTGTCTGCCTGTCTGCCTGTCTGTCTGCCTGTCTGCCTGTCTGCCTGTCTGCCTGTCTGCCTGTCTGTCTGCCTGTCTGCCTGTCTGTCTGCCTGTCTGTCTGTCTGTCTGTCTGCCTGTCTGCCTCTCTTCCTGTCTGTCTGCCTGTCTGTCTGTCTGCCTGCCTGTCTGACACTATATAGTTTCACGAGCCAGACTGGATTTTCAGAATGCTGTCTGTCATACAGTCTGGAGCAAACGGGAAGCTCTGAGAATGATCAGAGGATGAAAAGCGGCTGTGACGCCTCCTCAGTGGTGGAACAAGTACTCACATTTTTTACTTAACCCATTAAGACCTGAGGCGATTCTTAAAAATGTTTTATAAATCCTAACAGTTTTTTGAAAAAAAAACAATAAAAAAAAAAAAAGATTTTTCAAAAATAGCAGATCTACAAGCTCACAACGTGTCGCTTGGCGAGTGCGACACGTTGTGAGCTTGCAGATCTGCTATTTTCAAAGGATTTTATACATTTTGAAACTTGTGAAATGGGACATTGTGCATAATGAGTACTTTTACTTGTAGTAGCCTATTTAATTATATTTTGATGCCAGTACTACTGCTACAATGCTACTTCCACTTAAAGTACAAAATGTAAGTACTTTATCCACCACTGGCTGTTTGATCAACAACATTTTTTATTCTGGATGAAGGCTTCTTTCTTTTTTTCTGCTGTCGATTACTTTGTTTTTCCTCTTTTCTCGCTTCTTTTTATAATATGTTCAACCTCTCATCCTTCGCTCCCCGCTGAGAGAGGCGTCTGCTTTGGCCAGCTGAGGCGCTTTACTCTCCAGAACAAACAGTAGCTGCTTTCTAAAAGGATGACGGCTCCTCTGAATGCATGAGCTGAATGGATCACATGGAGATTAGCTGCTAAACAGTGATGTGTCGTTCATGATCGATTCGTTCAAAAGAACTAGTTCATTTGCCGCGAACGTGAAACTGTTACGTTCACGCGCGACGTAAAAAGAAAACTCTCCCGCGATGGTGTTTTACACACATTATAAAACATACATTAGCCACTTTAGCCCTATTTTATACTTAGGGCTATTTGAAAATAGCCGATCTACAAGCTCACAACGCGTCGCATCGCGACGCGTTGTGAGCTTGTAGATCGGCTATTTTCAAATATGTTAGTACTTTTACTTTTGGTACTTTTAAGTATATTTTGATGCCAATACTTTTGTACTTTTACTCGAGAACATTTTGAACACTAGAAAATAGCGCTACCGAACGAGAACGTGAACGAATCATTGCCGTGAACGTGAACGAAATCGTTCGTTCACTGAAATTAACCTTCTTTCCCACCACTACTGCTAAACAGCCTCAGTCTCACAACAATAGTCTTGATCAGGGCCAACACAAAGATGCAGTGATTTGTGGGGAAAGGCTGCCACCTGGTGGTTAAACTAAAGGACAGCACAAATTCTCGAGAAATAATGGTCAAATAAACCAGACCTTAGCTTAGGGTCACATGAGTTTATATTACTTATTAGGGGTGTCACAAAAATCTATAGAAGTCAGAAAAAAACTATAATCGATTGAAATCTAATCGAACTGAATCTATTTCCTTAAGATCAAAAATATTTTATTTTATTTTAGGAAGAAAACCCGGACTGTATCCGGATCTTCAAATAGTAAAATCAACAGGAAGTTGACCTTTTTATATATGTTCTATACTGTCAGAATCAGCTTAGTTTGCATTCGTTTACAGGCTGAAAAAGAGTCCGCAGAGTGGTTTTGCCGGAGAGCATAAGTCAACAAGGAGCATATTTTTGAATGATCAATTCCCAGTCAATGGAGAAATTATTTTAGATTTCTTGCCCACCTTTTTTGTTACATCATTTTTTTTCCAGAAAACCGTTAGGACTTAGACGATATATTTTAGAATCGACCTCAGGTCTAAATGGGCTAATAACGACAGATGTTAAACCTTCCATAAGGGCACAGTCACACCGCGCTTTTATTTTACCTATGGGGCGGAATCTGCCAATGCAAATGCGAGACCGGTGTCGGGTCCGCATTTTGATTTACTCGGTCTCGTCTCGGTCTCGCCAATGATTTTACTCGGTCTTAACTCGGTCTCGGACTAAGGGACTTGGGATTCTACCCCCACGAGTCCAAGTACAATGCAAATCTGGTCTCGACTCGGTCTCGCCTCCTGTCGGTCTCGACTCGGACTCGACCCCCTCCCTGGTCTTCCGGACTCGGTCTTGACTCGGACTCGCCCCCCCCCCCCTCGGACTTGGTCTTGACTTGGACTCGCTTTAGGTGGTCTCGACTACAACCCTATTATGCGTGGATTCATGGTCTTCTTGACAGCGGCCGACCATGTTTTGGTGTGACTGCGCCCTAAAGGAACTTTCATTCTTACCCATCCTAGTTGTGTCTTTGGTTTTGTTGTTTGTGTATAATTTGTCTCCATATGGTTGGGCATATTCTCCTGAGATGTGTGTCTAACCTCTATGCCCGTCCTCTCCCCTCAGTGGCAGCAGCAGAGCCCTACATGCCAGGCCAGATGCCCAGCGGTGGCATGCAGGAGATGTACAGTCGACCTCCGTCTGCCCTGGGCATGGGCCAGCGTTCCCAGTACCCGTACGGGCCAGGCTATGACAGGAGGTATGGGCACACACAAGTAACTAGTAACTAAAGTTTTCAAATAATTGTAGTGGAGTAAAAGTACAATATTTGCCTCTGAGATGTAGTGGAGTAGAAGTGAAAGTATAGACAATTGGAAATTGGTCCAGTAAAGTAAAAGTACCGCAGGATTGTACTTGAGTACAGTACTTGAGTAAATGTACTTAGTTACTTTACACCACTGCAGAGCATATTGGTGTCTAGGTGAAGTAATGTATGTTAGTTAGTTAGTTAGTTAGTACGTTAGTTTATTTCGGTCATGATTTTAAAAAAAACCAGTTGAACATACAGAATATAGTCAACAAGATAACTTTTGGCAAAAAAGGCAAAAAGGTTTGGGCTGAAGCCAAAGCTTCATCATAGTCACATCATACCGACCTTATTAATATTTAAATTCATTTTCAGACCGGACCATGTGATGGGCATGGAGGGGGGGGGCATGGGCCCCCCGGGGAGCCAGAACAACATGGGCCCTTCAAACAGCGAGAGCAGCATGTATTCACCCAACAGATACCCTGCACAACAGAGGTCTGTGTGTGTGTGTGTGTGTGTGTGTGTGTGTGTGTGTGTGTGTGTGTGTGTGTGTGTGTGTGTGTGTGTGTGTGTGTGTGTGTGTGTGTGTGTGTGTGTGTGTGTGTGTGTGTGCGTGCGTGCGTGCGTGCGTGCGTGCGTGTGTGTGTTTGCTACATTTAGTTATACTGCTTACTGTATGTTGGTATTTGAATCAGTCAGATGTAATCTCCTCTTCTCAGGCCCCCAGAGCCGTGGTAGAACATTGAAGCAGCCGTCGGCTGGTGGTCAATCTGAGAATGCAACTTGCACTTCCGCATTTAAAATATTTTCGTGGTTTGTGCGCCTGCTCAGAACTCCATGGACACGCCTTTTCAACTCAATATTCAATACTTCCGGCAGACAGACCCAATCAGAGTGCAGACCACTTAAAACTCCCGGCAGTCTTCCGGGTGCTTCAAAACGCCCACTGAGCAACTTTCATAGAAATGAATAGCTGGGGGCGGGGCAATCCGCCCTCTAGATATATTATAACTCTATGCCTCTTCTTCATGTCCTTCCTGTTGCAGATCACATGACGGCTACAGCCAGCAGTATCCAGCCATGCCGTACGGCATGCACCCGGCTGGCATGTACCCACAGCAGCAGGTGAACTGAACCCCTTTTCACCCATTCAATCCGGGAAAGCATCTGTGTTCATTTTTAGATTTCTTTGGCTATTCAAAAATAGCAGATATATAAGCTCATAGATCTGCTGTGTGTTTTCGCTCTGCGTTATATATCTGAGCTGAAAATAGCCCATCGACAAGCTTGTCGATCTGCTATTTTCTGCGGAAGCCAGGCCAGCAATGTGTCGATGTGTGTCCCTGAGCGAGACTCTTAACCAAGCCCCCAGAACCCAGAGGTTGCATTGACGCGCATTGGACATGCTGGTCATTCATAGGTACTGCAGCTTGAAACGGCCTGGGGCCACTGTACATGAACGAGCGAAAACGGATTCGACCAATGGGCTCGACTCACGAGCTTGCGCACAGGGTTGCATCATGGAGGCGACGCAAAATGTGTCATAGAAGCCCCCAAATAGGCCCCGCCCCGCCCGTCACATTTCCCAACCCGGAAAAGAAGGGGTGATTTAGGAGTATGCGCTGGCCGGGTGAGCGACTCAATGCAAGTGGATGGGCGGGGATTTCCGGTGCACTCTCTATTATTTTTAACTCTATGCTCTTAACCCACTCAATCCGGGAACGCATCTGTGCCACTCTCTCTGCATAATGAGTACTTTTACTTTTAGTATTTTAAGTATATTTTGATGCCAATACATTTGTACTGTGTTTCTATATTGCAGTATTGATACTTTTACTTGAGTAAAACATGTTTTCCACCACTGTTTCTGATCACACAAACACCATGCTCACATCAGTCTGCCTTTGACGTTATGCATCAACATGTTGTCTTCTGTCTCTCTCACACACACACACACACACACACACACACACACACACACACACACACACACACACACACACACACACACACACACACACACACACACTGGTGATGTTGCGTGGGTTCATGTTTATTCATCGTTTTATTACTTGGTGGTAAACTGATCTCACAGTGGCAACAATAACAGCAACAACAGATTTAAATCAATTACCCTAAATGAACAAGCAGAGTCTGAACACACAACACGTCAATCTTTAGAGTCAGTGTTTTGTGAAATAAATGCGTAGGCTAACGTTGTAGATGTATTAAATCTACCGACAGCTGTCATCTCCTGTGCGTGCGTGCGTGCGTGCGTGTGCGGAGACAGAGACACAGAGAGAGAGAAAAGACAAACAAGCGAACAAACTAGACAGTCAGAGGCATTGACTGTAGGCAGTATTAGTGCATTTTGATTTGGGATTATTATTATTATCATTAACTGGGAGATGTTCATAATGATATGATGACATTTTATGGATGATGGTTTTTGTACAATCCCACCTTTAACCACTTTGTTGACTAAGGTCCCCCAGGGTTCTATACTAGGTCTGCTCCTTTTTTTCCTCTACACCAAATTCCTCTACACCAAATCGCCGAAAGTAACTGATCTACAGGCTCACATGTTGTCACGCCATGTTGCAAGGCGTTGTGAGCTTATAGATCTGCTATTTTGCACAGCATAAGGACACTGTAGGGCAGGGGTCTTCAACAGGGGGTCCGGGACCCCTAGGGGGTCCTCAGAGTTACTACAGGGGGTCCACCAAATCATAGTGTGATAGGAACTTAGTTTTTTTGCATTAACCACTTGAACTCTAGCATCCCAATTCTAAGTACAACTTAAGCCGAAAATAGCAGATCTACAAGCTCACAACGCCTTGCAGCGCGAGGCGTTGTGAGCTTGTAGATCGGCTATTTTTTGGCAAAGAGAAGGGGGAAAAGAGCAGACTAAGTACAGAGTGATAGTTTACTAAGTATCAACGGTTTAAGTGGTTAAATGTCTGAAAATACACTGCAACATGAATCCAACATCTATGAACAAGCTTTTATCTGCAACACAATTTTATGCAATATGGTGGGGGTCCCTGCTTCATCTCTCTCTCAGAGAGGGGGTCCTTGGCCTGAAAACGTTGAAGACCCCTGCTGTAGGGTTCATCATGTGCTTAACTCCTATACCTCCCCGTGTCCTCACAGGGCTACAAGCGTCCCATGGAGGGCATGTACGGAGGGCCCCCGGGCAAGAGACACGAGGGGGACGCCATGTACGCCATGCAGCACGCCGGCGGCGGCCAGCAGCCCGACATGTACCACGGCCAGTACCCCCCCCACGCCGCCTACTCCGGCCCCGAGCGCAGACCCATCCAGGGCCAGTTCCCCTACCCGTACCCCCGGGACCGCATGGGCCCCGCGGGGGGGGGCCCGCCGCAGGGGGCCCAACAACAACAACACGCCATGATGAGCGGCGGTGGACCCCCCGCCCCCCCCAACCACACCGCCGACGGCCCCAACATGTGGGGGCCGTCCAGGACAGACCTGGGCTATCCGTACCCCAACCGACAGGTAGGCCACAATACCACAAGTATTACGTATAAACGTCTAATCGCAATTATTTGAGATAATCGCAATTATTATTTTTTGCATAATCGTCATAATCGTTTCCATGTTGAGAAAGATTCATACGTTTTGAAACGTCTCCGGAGATGGTGGAAATAGACGATCTACATTCTAGATTGTAGATCGTCTATTTCCACTATTTCTGGAGCTTGTGAGTGAGCTTGTAGATCTGCTATTTTCAAACATTTTAGTACTTTTACTTTTGGTGCTTTAAGTACATTTTGATACCAATACTTTTGTACTTTTACTCAAGAACATTTTGAATTCCTGACTTTAACTTGTAACAGAGTACTTCTACATTGCGGTATCGGTACTTTTACTTAAGTAAAACATTTGAGTACTTTTTCCACCACTCTGCCGACAGGGGGCGCCGCCGCCGTCGCAGATGCCGCCGTACGGCCCCCTGTGTCGGGACGACATGGACGGCAGGGCGGGGCAGGAGCAGTGGCATCATCGCCAGTCTCCCTACATGTCGTCGTCGGGGGGCACCATGCCCGTACCCCTGTCCTCGCGCCAGCCCCCCTCCTCCTCGCCCCACCACTACCCGCCCAACTCCTCCATGGCCAACCACCTGCCCCGGGCGCCCAGCCCGGGCGCCTTCCAGCGTTCCCTGGAGGCGCGGCTGTCGCCCAGCAAAGCCTTGATGGGGGGGCCCTTCATGTCCCCCATCATGAAGATGCCCAAGCCGGGCATGATGCCCATGATGCCAGGCTCGCAGGGCGGCGGCGGCGGGGGGCACCTGCAGTTCCCACCCAACCTGAGGAGGGACCTGAACTACCCTCTGGGCTCCGTGGAGGCCACCATGCCCCTGATGAAGCCCCGACGCAAGGTCACCTCCAAGGACACCGGTGAGAGATGTACTCATTATGGAATATGATTATTATTATTGTTATATATATATTTTTTGGGGGGGCTTTTATGCCTTTATTATAGATAGGACAGTAGGCTGACAGGAAATGGGCCGGGGAGAGAGAGAGTTGGGGAATGACGCGCAGGAAAGGCCGTCGGGATCGGGATTCAAACCCGCGACAAGCTGTCAGCCAGCGGTCCAGGCCGGAATAGGATTATTATCATTGATGTAATAATAAAAATGAAAATAATATAATAGTAATTATTATTATTATTATCTATGATATCAGTCGTTGATGACATTTCTATCTATATATACAATTTGAATCCTGCGCCATGTCGGTTGTCAGTATGTTTGTCAGTATGTTTGTCAGTATGTTGTATGTACGTTGCATCACTCCGAATATGGACACAACGCCAGTGTGACGTAATCTCACGACAGCATGACATCACGCATGACATCACATCCTACCTATAAATTCTAGGATGCCGTCAGATCGCACCAGTTCGACGGCTTCCATAGTGGGTTTTGGTCATTGGAGAGGTGATGCACGTCACCTCTTTCTGAAGTGGGTACTTTCAAAGCCTGCCGTGGATTTAGGAGAGCACAAAACTCTCTCTCACACTGTGAGGTGCCTGTAAGGTGGCACTGCAAAGTGAACGACGCGTCACGCTAGACGTTCGGGACTTACAGTATGATTCCAAATTTGGGCAAGGTTTCAGCGTGATCCGAGCACCATTGACTTTGACTGAAAATGTAAGTTAAATGTTTAAAATGTGAAATTAGCCGAGGTACTTCTTGGTGCCGATCGGCCCAGCGGTTTGAGAGATTCTCTCCGGACACACAGACTAACCCGCTGTAACCCAACAGTTGGGTTTGGGAACCACCAGGGTTCCCAATGGACCCTATTACGGCTTTGTAACTCTGTACGGTATACATTTGGTTCCATTTTGTACACTCAGAGTTAAATTAACAGTTTTTAGATTGGGTGTCCAATCTAACTAAACCCTTTTATAGACTGCGAGAGCCACGTCGTAAAAGAAAAAAAAAACACTGTTTCAACAGCCGAGTATAAAGGTACAAGACCAGCCCTAGTATTATCTGACTGCTGGAAAGGGGAGCTGAACCCCCCCCCCCCCCACCACCACCATCTTCCCCCCAAAACTTTGTATTCCTGGTGGAGATGAACCAAAGTGGAACTATAGTTCAGTGAGCGTGCAGCAGTAGAAAGTAGGACACATTTAATGGCTGAACGTGTAGCTGTGATTTTAACCCATTCAATCCGGGAACACATCTGTGTCATTTTAGATTTGAGATAAAAAACATTATTTTATACTTTGGCTATTCAAACATAGCAGATATACTTGGAAATCTGCAACGTTTTTTTAAATCGTAAACATTTGTGCAAATCTTTGAATATATATTTTTAAAGCGAACATTTGTTACTCAAATCTTTGCTTCTGGGGGTCCCTGGAAAAGAAAAAATTCGGATGGGGGTCCGCGGCCAAATCCATATAATGTTGGGGTCCTTGACATGAAAAAGTTTGAGAACCACTGATTATAGCAACATTGTTTTTTTGTTTTTTTTTACAAAATATTTTATATTAAAAAATATATATATTCAAAGATTTTCACAAATGTTCACGATTTTTCAAAAATAGCAGATCTATATAATAGCCCAAAGAAATCTTAAAATGACACAGACGCTTTCCCGGTTGTAATGGGTTAACCTGGTGTAGACGTAGATGTCATGCAGCAGGAGGCAGATATAGATATTTTCATAGTTTGTAGATATTTGGTTGAAAGGGGGGAGTTGCTGCTGCTGCCGCTTCAAACTTGTGTTATCAACGAGGGGCTCGGCTCTGGGTGAATATCTCAGAATAGAAGCGTGTCTGGAGAGAAGTGTCTGGATGGAACTGTCTGGAACGCAGGGGTTATGAAGTGGGGGCCCAATTTGGATAAGATAGGAAAAACTATATCGGTGCTGTTGGGCTTCAGAAACCTCTCATCTCCATATTTTAACTTTTTGTGTTTTTTTTGTAAATCAACGCTCTACTTGATCATACTACAGCGTCACACAAAAGTATCAAAAGTAGCAGATCTACAAAAAAAACATTCATTCACAACATTATTGGGCCAGTTTAACCAGTTTACTGGCATCCCTATTTTGGGCATTTCATTCTTGTCAAAACTTTTTAATATAAAATAAAGAAATAGCGATCTACAAGCTCAAAACGTGTCGTATTGTGATGTGTTGTGAGCTTGTGGATCTGCCATTTATGTTATTTTTGCTATTTTCTTTTAAGCCATTTCACAACGCATTCTCACTTCCACTTGCAAACGGGTGACTTCTTGGAAGAAGTCAAATGTTTCACTGCAAAGGGGGGGGGGGGGGGACAGTACATGTTGACTATGGGGGGGTATGAGCAGACTTCGCAACTGATAGATTGCTTTATCATTTTACAAACACCTTAGGCTCAGATCACACATTGGAATAAGATAGACACAGACACAGTCGGAGATCTCCGTCATATTTTACTTGGTACCAAGGAGCCAATGTCCAGCTTTACCTGAATCATTTCTGGAGTACAAATACTTTTACATTGGTTTATATAGCAACATGAGAAGGAGATACAGTTAAGCAGGAGGCAGGGCTTAGGAAGTACTCAAAAGTATTAGACTACTGTGAGTACTCAGTACTTGAAGTTAGCAGGCAGAGCAGAGGAGGAGAGACACAGACAGCTTAGAGATAAGGAAACTATGTAAACATCTGTAGCGTACAGGAGCTTTGTAACAATAACAAACCTTCCAATATTGGCCTTTAACTCTCTCCTCCTCTCAGCACAAGCATAATAGAAATGAACATTTATGCATTAATTATATGAACACAACATTATATAAAACTGAGAATCGGCTCCGTCATTTCCTCCTCTTGATCAAATAATTAATATACATATTCTTCTTGTTTTCACCTTTTTCAGTGGCCTTGGGACTTAAGCTATCCATCTATCTCAGCTCTAGTCATGGCATAAGACAAAGTTTGTCATTGTTGATCACATGATGAGAATTATAGAATGTCACTTGATATGGTCATTAATGAATGTTCCCCCCAGAATAGGGATGTGAGTGTTCAAGTGGTTAATGTAAAAATAAAAAATATTAAAGTCCTTATAACACAAAGATTGTGCAGTGCCACGTCACAGATCTAAGCGAGAACGCAGGCGTTATGTCACGCCCCGTGTGAAGATCATGAGACCTGAACCCTGGCCTTCTATTGTAAAATAAATGACATGTAAACACTGACCTCATCTAACTCTGTTTAACACAAGTATGGTCGTAGGGACAAGAAGCTAACGTATTGATGTAACCATATGTTGGATGTGTATTATTGAAGCATGTGGTGTGTGTGTCCATCCATCCCTGTGAATGCAGGGACTCCGGAAGCATGGCGTGTGATGATGTCACTGAAGTCAGGCCTGTTAGCAGAGAGCACATGGGCCCTGGACACCATCAACATCCTGCTGTATGACGACAGCACTGTGGCCTCCTTCAGCCTCTCCCAGGTAACAGCTACAACACACACACACACACACACGCGTAAAAACTAATGTTATGTTTCCGGACGTACTGAGCAAACTCTGCACTCATCTCACGTATTAAAAACAGCATTCCATCGTTTCAGCTGCAGTTTTCCTCCCAGTGTGGATGAAGAATAGGCTTTGAACGTGTACCATGACCTCTCTTTCTTTAAATATAATACTCCTTGGTTTCTTTCCCAAACCAGTTGTCAGCAAAACCCCCCAAAGCGCGGAGGGATTTGCTCGTTTACTCGCTAGGCTGCTCGGCTCGCTTGAGCACACCTCAATAAGAGCCTCAAACGCACCAAAACTAGTGCTCATCAAAATAACTGGTTTGGGAATCGCTTATATCAGGAGTGTCTAAACTGTTTTCAAAAGGCATACCATATCATAGGGCATATATCATAGACAAATTTGAAAATATGAAAATGTATTAGGGTTAGGGTTTAAGACTGTACAAAAACTGTACAGAAATGCGTAGGATTAGGGTTTGATCCCTTTTGTTTAGACTAATGGAACCAAATGCCAAATACCATTTGGTACAGTATCAAACTGTACCAAATGGTATTTGGCATTTGGTTCCATTTGTACAGTCTCTGAGTTACATTAATGCTGAGGATATTAGTGTACAGTAGATTGGGGTCCCCAGATTGTATCAAAAATCATATCAAATGGTCTCATAATTACAAACCAGTTTGACACTGTGTGTGTGTGTGTGTGTGTGTGTGTGTGTGTGTGTGTGTGTGTGTGTGTGTGTGTGTGTGTGTGTGTGTGTGTGTGTGTGTGTGTGCGTTCGTGTGCTCGTTCGTGCAGCTGCCTGGTTTCCTGGAGCTCATCGTTGAGTATTTCCGCCGCTGTCTGATCGAGATCTTCGGCATCCTGGAGGAGTACGAGGTGGGGACCCCCACTACCGCCGGCACCCTGAAAAGCCTTCCGCCGGGCGACACCTCCTCCTCTGGCGAGAAGCCAGAGGACCCCGACCCTGAAACGGATCACGAGGTCCCGCCAGAGACCCGGTCCCAAGACGTGGGGGCGGAGCAGAAGATGGAGGAGGAGGGGCAAGCGGGCAGCGGTGACAGAGAGGAAGAAGCTCCGCCCCCCGTCGTGGCCGAGTCGACGCCGGAGGACACGACGGAGGAAAAGAAAGAGGAGGCAGAGCGGGTGGAGGTGAAGACGGAGGAAGAGGAGAGGGAGGAAGAGCAGGGAGAGACGGTGAAGGAGGAGGAGAGAGAGGAGAGCGGAAAAGAAGAGTTGACCACGGAGATTAAAGAGGAGCGTGTCGACCAGACGATGGAGGCGGCCGTGGAGCCCATCAGGCCCAAACAGGACCAGACCATGGAGGTGGAGCCCAGGCCCAAACAGGACCAGACCATGGAGGTGGAGCCCATCAGGCCCAAACGGGACCAGACCATGGAGGTGGAGCCCATCAGGCCCAAACGGGACCAGACCATGGAGGTGGAGATCAGGTCCAAACAGGACCAGACCATGGAGCCCATCAGGCCCAAACAGGACCAGACCATGGAAGTGGAGCCCATCAGGCCCAAACAGGACCAGACGGTGGAGCCCATCAGGCCCAAACAGGACCAGACGGTGGAGCCCATCAGGCCCAAACAGGACCAGACGGTGGAGCCCATCAGGCCCAAACAGGACCAGACGGTGGAGCCCATCAGGCCCAAACAGGACCAGACAATGGAGCCCATCAGGCCCAAACAGGACCAGACGATGGAGGCGGCCGTGGAGCCCATCAGGCCCAAACAGGCCAGTAAATACGACCGACTGCCCATCAAGATCGTCCACAAAGACGACCTGATGGAGGACATGACGGAGCACCTGGGTCACGTGACCCGGTTCACCAGCGGGCTACTCCACTGGCAGGCGGGCGGGGGCGACTCCACCGCTCACATCCAGACGCACTTTGAACCCCGGCGGGGAGAAGCGGCCGCCACAGAGGGGCGGACGGGACGGAGCGCCGGGTGTCGAGGGGAAACGACGGACGGAGGGGAGGATCATCAGACGCGAACGCGCCTCACCGCCACCATCGACGACGTGCTGTGCGCCCGGGTCGACGCCCTCTCCCACAACCACCCCGCCCGCTCGCTGCCCTCCTACCCCTTCAGGGTGCACCCGGACGGCGAGCCGGACGGCATCACCCTGCTGGAGGACGAGCCGCGCTGCGCGGACGAGACGCCACTGTGCGCCGCGGCGCCGTGGCAGGACTCCCTGGCCAAGCGCTGCCTCTGCGTCTCCAACATCGTGCGGAGCCTCTCGTTCGTCCCCGGGAACGACGGCGACATGTCCCGCCACCCGGCCCTGGTGCTCCTCCTGGGCCGGCTGCTGCTGCTGCACCACCGGCACCCCGAGAGGAACCGCTCGGCCCCCGGCTTCGGCGGTGACGGCGAGCGGCGGGGCCTCTCGCACGGCGCCGAGGACGAGTGGTGGTGGGACTGTCTGAGCGCGCTCAGGGAGAACGCCATGGTGACCCTGGCCAACGTCTCGGGCCAGCTGGACCTGTCTTCGTACCCGGACACCGTCTGCCTGCCCCTGCTGGACGGCCTGCTCCACTGGATGGTGTGCCCGTCGGCCGAGGCCCAGGACCCCTTCCCCTCGGTGCCGCCGCACTCAGCGCTCACCCCGCAGCGGCTGGCGCTGGAGTGCCTCTGCAAGCTGAGCATCCAGGACGGCAACGTGGACCTGCTGCTGGCCACCCCGCCGCTCAGCCGCCAGGACAAGCTGTTCTCCGTGCTGGTGCGCCTGGTGGGCCGGCGCAAGGCCCAGGTGTACCGGGAGATGGCGGTGGCCGTGCTCTCGCACCTGGCGCAAGGGGACGCGGCGGCGGCGCGCGCCATCGCCGCGCAGAAGGGCGCCGTGGGCAACCTGGTGGGCTTCCTGGAGGACGGCATCGGCATGACGCAGTACCAGCAGAACCCGCACAGCCTGCTGCACCTGGGCCACGCCCCCATGGACCCGCCCAGCGTCGGCATGATGTGCCGGGCGGCCAAGGCCCTGCTGGCCATGTCCAAGGTGGAGGAGAACAAGGCGGAGTTTGTGTTGTACGAGAGCAGACTGCTGGACATCTCCATCTCCTCCGTGCTGCACTCGGGGGTCGTGGCCATTATCTGTCAAGTACTCTTCCACTTTGGGAAGTTATGACAGCAGGACATTGTAGCCTGATTTACGCTTTGTCGTAGGACTGTGTCGCGCGCTAGGAAACGGCTGATTAAACAAGCTCACAAAATAAACAATCTATCCGACGCCGTTGTGAGCTTGTCGATCGACTGTTTCCCCACGCGTGACACTGTCGTACTACGGAGCGTAACGAAGGTTACGAAGGCAACCACGGTTATGTGACCCGGTTGGATCACTCCAACGTGGGTATCCCTCCGCCGCGGAGTGATACCCACATTGGAGCGATCCAATGCGGGGAAACATAACTTAGGCGTGAGACAGACAAGTTATTACTGCGGTTTTCTATTTTTATTTAAATCGAAAGAAAATGTTTGTTTTTTATAAGATATCCACATATAGAAAAATAAAATAAAAAATCTATATATGTATAGCTCCTGGGCCCCGGTACAAATTTGGTTTTGGGATTTCAAAGCTAATTTTAATACAAATATTTAATAACTGCTGTCGTTGGATTGCTCTAGTTTTTTGGGATATTTTGTTGTTTCGTCTTTTTTCTGTTTTGTTCTGGTTTTGTTTACGTTTCTCAGCCAAAGCTGCCCCAGATGTTGGTGCTGATCCATGTGGTTCCTTTGAGTCCTCTGATGAAATGTCTTGGGTTTTATAAACGCTAATAATATGCTCATCGCCGTTTTGTTATGGAGAGTATTTATTTAAATTGTGACATTGTACAGTAGTTAAAAAACAGAAGAAGAAGAAAAACTTTTTGCCACCAGTTCTGGGAAGAAGGAAAAAAAATACCACTGACTTTTTAAAGCGATTAAATGTATATGTCTCCATCGCTGGAAGATAAATTGTGCAATAGGACTAGACCAAGTTGTCCCTTTTGAGAACAACGCTCTAAAAAGAACTCTTCAAATACACCTGCAGTACGTGTCGTAGACCACCGGGAGGCAGTGTTGCACCAGCCAATCAGCATTGTGGGAGAAGACATCTCTTTTAAGACCTGAGGCCGATTCTACAAATGCCTTCTAAATCAGTAGTTCTCACCCTTTCGAGATTTTTACAAAAAAAATGTTCAAAAATAGCAGATGTGAAGTGACGCGCTGTGATCTTGTATATCTGCTGTTTTTGAATAGCCAATGCAAAAATCTAAAATTACACAGATTCTTTCCTGGTTTTAATGGGTTAAAACAATTGACTAATTATCAATCATAGCCTCAATGACTTTCACAAATGACCTTTGCGTTTCCTAAGCCCTCGTGTTATGTCTGTATTTTTTCATCACTATGTATATATACAGTTGTACATTGGACACACACGGTTATTTCAGCCTCACAATCAAGAATATAAGGAGATCGATCGGGAACCTTCTGCCTATTATTAAAAAGAAAAATGCTTTTATTATTGGTAAGATTTGTTATTGTTATTATACATATTTTGTTATTGGGGTCAAATATTTGAACAATGGCAGATATAACAGATGTTTCGATGTAAAGACAAAAAGAATCCTGTATGCATTGTATTATAGCTGGAAAAACAATCGCTTTGGTAATCAAATGTGGAAGTGCCAGGGTGGGAGGGAGGTGGTGACATATAGAGCCTGAAAAACATCTCACTTCTTTAATGTCCTCCATTCATGTTAATGGGTGTATTTTTTGTTTTTTACCTAGAACATGCTCAAAGGCAAAAAAAAAACTCTGAAAAAGAATCAACGTGTCCTGAAGCTCATTGTAAAATCTGCCTTTTTTTTCGTACGACAGTGTCTCTTTTATCCAGTATTCATATTTATACTCTGTGCTGCACACACATGTCACAAATAAATGTACAAAATGAACATTGTTAAGCACCGGGACGTTGCATTGTGTCCAGACAATCTTAGACCAATAAAACAAACATCGACTGCTTATACCGGGACTGTTTACTCATTTTATAGAAATAATTGCTTTAATTTAGGTCAGTGTTTTCTTTATAATTCGATTACGACAAACGTTTGTTCCAGCACACAGCTTACTTTAGGTTTCGGATGTGCACTTTTTTGACTGCATGTGTGTGTACACACACAGTCCTATTAGACAGCCCTCAAAAAATGGGTGTGCTCTTCCATTTATATATATACCCCGACCCAGGAAAGAGAGCGTTATATTTTATCAGACCATTGAATGGGCGAAGTAGGCGACATAATGACCTACCCGCGATCTATCAGACCATTCATTGGGTGTAATCAGGACATACTGACCTACCGACGGAGATGACTTAAATAAAGTAAAGTTTCGGTTTCGGACCGCGACGGAGGCGCGCAGTCGCAAGCGAACTGAAGCCACGAGAGGCACCACCGGGCGAGGTAAAGCGAGCGAGTTGCCGTGCCGAACGTTGCAACGTTTTCGCTTGAGCCTACTCGGCGCTGTCGGAGTTATGTACCGATAGGCACAGAATGGTAAATCATGTTGTGGGGACTGCTCTGCGTCCGGGTATGGTCAACAGTGTCTCCTGATTACGCCCGATGAATGGTCTGATAAATCACGGGTAGGTCAGTATGTTGCCTACGTCTCCCATTCAGTGGTCTGATAAAACATGATGATGTCCCATTCAGTGCATTAGCACACGATCGATGACCTTAGATCACGGCCTGATGAGGACCTGCCGTTTCCCGCCTTTCTCAGCATTGTTGATGCTTTTAAAGCGTGTCCGTGAGTCGCGAGAACGTTTGTGTGCACCATGATACCGGTTCTGCTGCAATATGGCGGAAAGACGGTTAGAATAAAATGTATTCACACATTTATTTAGCGAACAGATTATGATATTATTCCCGTCAGGAAATCCCTGGATTTATCTCCTCTTCATCTGCGTGGTGGAGAGAGAACTGACAGGCTGACGGTGTCTTGGGCTCAATCATTGAATCATTGAGTCTCTTGTCTCTTTGTCTGTGTCCACTTTTTGCCCGTATATGGAGATCTCTGAACGCTCCCAAGTTGGTGCGTCATAAATTACTGACGTCATAGACTGAACTCCAAGTACTATGATAACCAGTACTGCACTAGTGGGTACTACAGAGTACAGTATAGCATAAAGTATAGCATAGTTACTAACTACAGAAGAGTACAGTAGTTACTACAGAAGAGTAGAATATAGAACAGCTTAACTACAGAGTACATAATGGAACAGTTACTAACTACAGAGTACATAATGGAACAGTTACTAACTACAGAGTACATAATAGAACAGTTACTAACTACAGAGTACATAATAGAACAGTTACTAACTAGAGACTATATGATATAGCACACTAACTACAGAGTAATATACTGTAGCAGTTACAAACTATCGTACAGTAGGCCTGTCACAATTATTATTACATAATAATAATCGAATAGTGTTGCACAATCGTCATAATTGTCATTTTCACATATTTTCTTGTCTGATGTCATCGGTCATCTCCATATTTGGGCAAACAGTCTATATTTGAGCCCAGAGCCCATATAAGACCTCAGTGGTTCCTTTCTGACGGTAAAGATGTCAGAGTACGATCTCACCATCAGAATTGCCAATTTTTTGGACTGGCATCTTGTAGTCCCTTTGCTGGAATTTCTCTCTGGCAAAGAGATCTATGATGAACAGGAGCTGCTTCACGGAAAGCTGGACCTCCTCAGTGGCACAAACATGGTGGACTTTGCCACGGAGGTGTACAAAAGCCTCTTCCCCGACAAGGAGATCCCCCTCGCTCTACAGGAGAAGAGGACGGCCGTGGTGGCTCGACTGAAGAAGCTCCAGTCGGAGATGGAACCCATCGTGAAGACGTTTGAGGACCCGGAGACCGCCAGGCAGATGCAGAACAGCAGGGACGTAAGAACGCTCTTCAAATATCTGGAGGAGAAATGTGACTTCACTCAGGAGTCCTTTGACACCCTGTATCGATATGCCAAGTTCCAGTATGAGTGTGGAAACTACTCTGGGGCGGCTGAATATCTCTACTTCTTCCGTGTCTTTGTCCCGCCCACGGACAGGAACGCCCTGGGCTCTCTGTGGGGCAAGCTGGCCTCCGAGATCCTGATGCAGAACTGGGAGGCTGCCATGGAAGACTTCACCTGCCTGAGAGAGACCATCGACAGCAACACTGTGAGCTCGCCTCTCCAGTCTCTGCAGCAGAGGACGTGGCTCATTCACTGGTCACTGTTTGTCTTCTTCAACCACCCCAAAGGCAGAGACAACATCATCGAGATCTTCCTGTATCAGCCCAAATACCTCAACGCCATCCAGAGCATGTGCCCCCACATCCTGCGTTACCTCGCCGCGGCGGTCGTCACAAACAGGGACGGCCGCAAGCGTCAGCAGGTTGTGAAAGATCTGGTCAAAGTCATACAGCAGGAGTCTTACACCTACAAAGACCCGATCACAGAGTTTGTGGAGTGCCTGTACGTGAACTTTGACTTTGACAGTGCTCAGAGGAAGCTGAGGGAGTGCGAGTCGGTTCTTGCGAACGACTTCTTCCTGGTTGCCTGCCAGGCGGACTTCATCGAGAACGCCCGCCTCTTCATCTTTGAGGCGTTCTGCAGAATACATCAGTGCATCGGCATCAGCATGCTGGCAGACAAGCTGAACATGACGCCCGAGGAGGCCGAGAGGTGGATCGTCAACCTGATCCGAAACGCCAGGCTAGATGCCAAGATAGACTCTACGCTGGGTCATGTGGTTATGGGGAACAACGCCGTGTCGCCTTACCAGCAGGTGATTGAGAAGACCAAGAACCTGATCCTCCGCGGCCAAACGTTGGCCCAGTACATCGAGAGGAAGCAGGCCCACAGCAACAGGAATGACACTCCAAACTGGGCAGGTCAAGAAAGTGGCGTTTAGAAGCACATAGAAGACAATAGATTTTTTTCTTTTTTTCCAGATTTTTTATGAGAATAGCAGATCTACAAGCTCAAACCACATGAAAAAATACAAAGGTTTTAACACTAATCTGTTCTTACGGTGGTCCCCTGGCACAACATCTTTTCAAATGGGGTTCTGCGGCCAAATACACATCATCAATCATGAAAATGTTTGGAGAATCCCTGCTGTAACTTATCATTTGGAAAGAAAAGGCACTGTCATGGAGATGCTTTTCACATAGGCTACAGAACACAGCAGAACACCTCCCACACTTTCTGTGCCTCTCAGAGGAGGAGGAGGAGGCGGCTTAGTCATGATGATGGATGGGTGATGGATGGTTCTTCACTCCTGGATAATCTCTCTTGAATAGATTCAGTAGGTAAAAAACAGCAGAGGGCACTGTTTTCCTTTTTTTTTTTTACCTGGGTTCCCAGATTTCTCCTGGATGCTCCACCAGTGGTGGAAGAAGTACTCAGATATTTTACTTGAGTAAAAGTCCACAATGTAAAAAGACCCTGTTAAAAGTAAAAGGCCTGTGTTCAAAATGTTACTTGATTAAAAGTACAAAAGTATTGACATCAAATATATACGTAAAGTACCAAAAGTAAAAGTAATAGAATGTTTGAAAATAGCCTATGTGTAAAATAGGACTAAAGTGGTTAACGTGTGTTTTATAATAAGAATTTATATCTGCAAAGTAACTAAAGTTTTCAAATAATTGTAGTGGAGTAACCTCTGAGATGTAGTGGAGTAGAAGTGAAAGTATTGGAAATTGGAAATACTCCAGAAAAGTAAAAGTACCTAAAAATTGTACTTAAGTACAGTACTTGAATAAATGTACTTAGTTACTTTACACCACTGTGCTCCACTCTCTCTGATAGTGGTTCTCAAACTTTTTTTTCAAGGACCCCCAGTTTGATATGCATTAGGTCACAGACCCCCAATTTTCTATCTCTGTGCCGCCTGATCTACACTGTAGAATCCTAGCTCTGAGAGCGTACACTCTCAGAGTATAATAATAATAATAACTAGAGGTTCGGGCCGCTTCGCGCCCCTCACACCTAGGCCCGATCAGCTACATCACAGCTGCGTTGCACCTGTGATCCAACTGATATGGCCATATATGGAGATGCACAGTAGGGTGGGGTCCTAGCGGCCAAGAACAAAGATTTTCGAAATACTCTGAGTAGCTTTACATGTGTGTGGAGGCCAGGGGAGAGGACAAAATAAAAATAAAACGTACCCCCAGACCCGTAACTCCTCACGGACCTCTGGGGGTCCCCGGACCCCACTTTGAGAACCACTGTCATAGGTCACATGTTTTCAAAGTGAGGTCCACATTCGGCAATAGTAGTAATAATAGTAGTAATAATAATGATGATGATGATGATAATACAAACATCTAATTAAATTCTTAAGATTATTGTGCAGGTTTAACCACTTTGAACCTTCTGTCCCTATTTTGGCATATTGACATATATTATTATAGGAGTTTCTAAAATACGAAAATGGCTCACAAGCTCACAACTTGCAATTTGTTGTGAGATTGGCTATTTTCAAATACACAAATGTGGAGATCTTTCTGACAATTTCAGAAAAATGTCACCCATAATGACAGGTTCAAAGTGGTTAAAGGTACGGTATGTGATTTACTTTGGTTAAAATAAGTGTTAAATAGCTCTATATTCTGATAGTACTCATTGCTATAGAGTGTTTGTTCAGTAAAAGGAGTCTCCCATGTCTCTCCAGCTCTTTATTAAACAGAAATTGCATTTTCAATGCTCTCTCCTGATTGGCCTGAAAATGTACTATACTCTGTTTACTAAAAAGCTGGAGAGACCCCTGTGACCGAACAAACGCTCTGCAGCAATGATTACTATCAGAGTATAGTACTTGAACCTTTTTAACAAAAAACAAAAGAAATACCAAAACATATCACGTACCCTATCTTTAATATAGGAATAGTATATATCCGCTCAAGATGCAAGGTGTTTGTTGTGAGCTCACACAGAGGCCACAGAAACGGCTCTTTCATCTTGTTCAGCATTCCAAACAATCAGTGGTGGGAAAAAGTACTCACATTTTTTACTTAAGTAAAAGTATCAATACTGCCATGTAGAAATACTCTGTTACAAGTAAAAGTCCGGAATTCAAAATTTACTTGAGTAAAAGTACAAGAATATTAGTGTAAAAATCTACTTGTGCCAAAAGTACTCATTATACAGAATGTCCCATTTCACAAGTTTTGAACTGTATAAAATGTATTAAAATATGTTGAAAATAGCAGATCTACAAGCTCACAATGTGTCGCATCGCGACTCATTGTGAGCTTGTAGATCTGCTATTTTCAAATGGCCGAAATGGTTAATGTATGTTTTGTAATAATAATCAAAATCAACAAAGTAACTAGTAGCTAAAGTTTTCAAATAATTGTAGTGGAGTAAAAGTACAATATTTGCCTCTGAGATGTAGTGGAGTAGAAGTAAAAGAATGGAAATTGGAAATACTCAAGTAAAGTACAAACACCTCAAAATTGTACTTAAGTACAGTACTTAAAGTAAATGTACTTAGTTACTTTCCACCACTGCAAACAATCACATATTCCTCTGGGTGAAGCCTCTGCTGGCTGGAACTCAGCCTTCTGTTATTCTTGGACTCAGGCTCAAAGGCCAGATCATGTCCACCAATTTCCCAACACAAACACAGCTTCATCCACTCATCCACGCCAGCAGACTGCTAACGCCAGTCTGCAGCTCAGGAATGACTTTGACTGACTGTTTTATGAAGATGATTAAACCATTTGAAAAGTGTCTATCGTGGGGGCGAAAACAGCCGATCCACACAAGCGTGCACAAGAGATGTGACGCTTATAGGACCTCAATGGAAACGAGTCCACAGGACTTGTTTGTGTTATCCTTTTAGACTAAGTGTGTGACTGGACTCTGTGCTGTTTGCATTTCTGTCTAATAAAGTATTCAATCAATCAATCAATCAATCAATCAATCAAAAACACTGTTCAGTCCAATGGTTTGTGAGATTAGCTATACAGACAGACAGACAGACAGACAGACAGACAGACAGACAGTGAGAAACAGACAGACAGACAGACAGACAGACAGTGAGAAACAGACAGACAGACAGACGGGATAGCCTCCCGCTGATGACACGCACATCTATGGATTATCAACAACAGATTACAATACAGCAGTGGTTCCAAAGTGGGGTCCTTGAGAGAGTTCCAGGGGGTCCCGAGCTAACTGATTGATAGTTAGTCCATAAGGGTCCATTTGGTTCCAGTAAAATGAACACTGAGGATTTTACACTCTGTGATGGAGGCTAGTGATTGAAGAGAGGAGGTGATAACTTAAGTCAGCAGTGGTTCTCAAACTTTCTCATGCCAAGGACCCCCAAATTGATATGTATTTGGCCGCGGACCCCCATCTGAAAATATTTTGTGTCAGGGACGCCCAGAAGAGAAGATTTGTGTTCATAAAATTCAAAATGAATAAAAATGTTCCAAATACTTTAATTTTTTTTTCTCCAAATATAGCAGATGCATCTGCTATTTTTGAATAGCCAACATATGAATGGATAAAGTGGTTAAAGTGATTATGATGCTATATATTAACTACTTTTGCTGGGGACCCCCTGTATACATACAAATACTCAAGTAAACATACTCAAGTACAGTACTCAAGCAAATGTACTTTGTTACTATCCACGACACATTCAGTGACACAAGCTCTCTCTCTGCGCACCAGACTGACCGAGACAGTGGTAGAAGTCTCTAGGGTTGTAGTCGAGTCCACACAAAGCGAGTCCAAGTCAAGAAATACCAAGTCCGAGGAGGGCCGAGTCCGAGTCAAGACCGAGTAAAATCATGGGTGGGAGCCGGGGACGAGACCGAGTCGAGACCGAGACCGACGGGGGGGGGGGGGGGGGGGGGGGCGAGACCGAGTTCGAGACCATGACCAGAATTGTTTATTTTCCCCCTCTTTTGATAGATACTGTGGAGAAAGACAGAACACATGGAGAGAGAGCATAGGGAAGTGACATGCAGCAAATGGTCTGGCTGGCCAAGAATCTAATCTAATCTGGTTTTGTGTTGGGAGGGTGGGTGGGAATACTATTTCTCTCAATCTAGGCTTTGGACCTTAATTTACAGTCTCTAAAAAAAAGGAGCATTTTTATTGTTATGAATTTACAGTGACATCTCTGATCACAATGCTCCCGGCTCCTACTGCACTCAGTGAAAATAAATAATTGAGTCTCTCTCCTCTGTTCAGTCTTAGATTCTGACACAATGAATATTTTACAGCCCTTGGATAGAACACAAGTGCTCATTTTTCATTCCTGCAGAACTACAACATCTTTGACTTAAAGCTGTGATCCGTAACATCTATGTTAGGTCCCACCACCGGGATTGGAATCCCGGTCATCATGAGAGACCAAATGTATTTCCTTCTAAAGCTAAAATATTGATAGTTAACCAAATGGTTGACTTGTTTAACAAATGCCGTCTGTATCTCTGTGAGTGCAGAAAATGGACCAAATCTGGACCCTTACAGATCTGTAACTCTGAGAGTGTAGGGATGCCCATTTAGATTTTATAGTGCACTGTAGATTGAGGTCCCAAGAATCTGTATCAAATGCATTGATTGTGGCCTAATCAATGCATATAGAACTGGGGTTCCTTGAAATTTAAAAAGGCTGAGTGCTCTACTACCACACCGTTGTTCTCAAATGGACCTTTACAGGTCTGTAACTCTGAGAGTGTACAAATGGAACCATTTCCCTTTTGGAACTCCTTGTAGGGGTTCCAAAATGGACCTTTACAGGTATGTACCTCTGAGACACTCTCAGAGTTATGGGGGTCCTACGAAGTACGAATAAATACAAAGTTTGAGACCCACTGCTCTACCATACAGATATATCGGTTAAGAATAACGTTTTATTCAATCAAAAATAAGTTCCGTATTGCAGCTTTAACACTCTGGAGAACCGGCAGGGCTGAGGGGAGGAGGAGGAGGGAAGGGAGGGAGGAGGAGAGAAGTATAATAGCCTAATTCGCTGCATGGGAGACTGCGAGCCAGAGGAGGAGAGGCATCTTGGGTGACTTGCATTCTGAGGAGGTGCAGTGAAGTGACGTGAAGGAGGTCAGATGGAGGAGGAGGAACCGTCAACAACGTGAACCAAAGCAGGTCCGACCGGATTGTCTATTGCGTCATCATCACTGAAGAGAGGGCATCTATCAGGCTGCTGTCTGGCTGCACGTAGCATGTTCTCACTGAGGAATGAGAGCTTTTTTTGGGGGAGTTCCCACCAGTGGTGGAAAGTAACTATGGTACATTTACTCAAGTACTGTACTTAAGTACAATTTTGAGGTATTTTGTTTTACTTTACTGGAGTATTTCCATTTGTCTATACTTTTACTTCTACTCCGTTACATCTCAGAGGAAAATATTGTAGGCCTACTTTTACTCCGCTACAATTATTTGAAAACTTTAGTTACTAGTTATTTTGCAGATATAAATTATTATATTATAAAACATACATTATCCTCTTTAGCCCTATTTTATACCTAGGCCGATCTACAAGCTCACATGTGAGCTTGTAGATCTGCTATTTTCAAACATTTTAGTACTTTTACTTTTGGTACGTTAAGTATATTTTGATGCCAATACTTGTGTACTTTTACTCAAGTAACCTTTTGAACACGGGTATTTGTATATTGTGGTATTGCTACTTTTAAGTAGAATAAAGAGTTCAGCAAATTTTTGCAAGTTTCAACACACTTTTTCTCATTATAGTTGTTGAGATCTTTATTAGCCTATACAGTGTTAATTTTAACAACACATTTTGATTTAGTTTTAGTCATAGTCTTTTGAATAAAATTCTGTTTAACTTTAGTCATATTTTTGTCACCTGAAATGTTTTACTTTTAGTCTAGTTTTAGTTGACTAAATACCATAAGATTTTAGTCGACTAAATCTACAGTTGATTTAGTCGACTAAAACTTTGGCCGGCCGTGATGGCATCGAAATGTTTTCACTTAGCTGCATGCCTGAAAGCAGCCACATATACCACAATGTAGAAATAGTCAGTTACTAAGAAAAAGTGCCGGTATTCAAAAAGTACCAGTATTGGCATAAAAATATACTTAAGTAGGCTACTAAAAGTAAAATTTCTCATTGTGCACAATGTCCCATTTCATAAGTTTCCAAACGTATACAATCCTTTGAAAATAGCAGATCTACAAGCTCACAACGCTCACTTCGTTGCTTCTTTTGGGATCTCATCTTAAACAAGCTCAGTGCTTAATGAGTCTTCCAGTTTAGTAGACCTTGTATTGTGAATTTGTACTTCCCATGTACTGATGTTCTCATGTCTTACTAAAAAAAGCCCAATCAATCAATTGGGCTTGTTTTCATAGACCCGTTTGCTTATTTATCTCACGGGATCTGGCAACACTGGTTCGTTCGTTCTGCATGTGGATCCAAATAGCACGGAGGCTTTCTGCATGTGAAGTGAACGCCTGGTCTGTGAAGCCTCAGCCTGAAAAGTGGCAACTTTTAGGAGCTACTATACGGTGGAATGGCGGAGATCTATGACGATTGCATAGCGGGGAAGGATCGAAGGAAAACAACAACATTATAGTAGATATATAGTCACAGTGCTGTGCGTGTGCGCCGCCCGTGTGGGTCGTGGCCAGGATGTTGGTGCTGCTGGTCTGACTCTAGACTCTCTGGTCTGGAGCTCGTCTCGTCTCTCTGGCTGCTGGACTAAATGACAACCTTTTGTTTTCATGTTCAGTCAGTAGTTTCTTTCTACCGACCGAGGAGGAGGACCGACACGGTCGTTGTGTTCAGCTCTCACCTTGTTGTAAGAGACCATGGTGTTGTTGTTGTCAGCTCCTAATAAACCTGGATAAATAAGGATATATTAATGCAAAGGGCTGCGTGACTAACTGACAACACCCTGACTGACTGTACGAGACCAACACAGTGTACTCTGCCTGGTAAGACCCTCTGTGTGCTGTCTGTTGTTGTTGTTGTCACTCATTGTCACACTGACTGACTGACTGATATTTGACTGACGGACTGTCTAACTGAATAACTTAACTGACCGATTGACTGGCTGAATAACTGTCTGTGTGTTTGTCTGTCTGTCTGTCTGTCTGTCTGTCTGTCTGTCTGTCTGTCTGTCTGTCTGTCTGTCTGTATAACTACTGACTGACTCAATACATATTTGACTGTCTGTCTGACTGAATAACTGACTGACTGCATATGACTGACTGAATATCTGTCCGTCCGTCTGTCTGTCTGTCTGACTGACTGACTGACTGAATATCTGTCTGTCTGTCTGTCTGTCTGTCTGTCTGTCTGTCTGTCTGACTGACTGACTGACTGACTGACTGACTGACTGAATGCATATTTGACTCACTGAATATCTGTCTGTCTGTCTGTCTCTCATTCTGTCATTCTGTCTGTCTGACTGGCTGACTGACAGTGTTGCTGTGGATGTCCAGGTGTGACAGTCTGACAGTCTGACAGCCATGGCATGTTATTGCTGCACAACGTTATTATAGTTGTTTCTTCTTCACGCACACATCATGTAATGCTGCGTCAAAGACACGTCGGGAAATCTAATGTTCCTTCATCCTTCTGGAGTTGGAGCGGCACCTCCAGAGTTCGGTCACTGTGTGGACGAGATTTACAAGCTAACAACACATCAAAGATCATAGTCTTTTCCAAATTGTTATTTACCAGACTATATCCAACTATTATAATTATTATTATTATAATTATCCCACTTAAGTGGGATACATATGCCCTATAACTGTTAAGTGAGTACTAATTAGTACTCACTCAACAGTTATAGGGCATATGTAACTTTGCCCTGTGTTTACATAACAAAACAAAGATATTTTACCCATCGTGTCCTCTATACCAGCAGTCATTATAAGTAGTATGGGGGTGTTTACTTGCTGTATTTTGGTGTTTTCACTGTTTGTTTTGGTCCCTGTCTGCGTCTACCAAAACTAACAGTGAACACATCAAAATACAGAGAGGAGACAGTGTGTTTCTGCAGGTAAACACCACCACACTACTGCAGTGGCTGATAACTGCTGGTATAGAGGCAAAATTGGTTGAAAAAATAAATAAATGTAAACACAGTGCAAAGTTGCATACTATGCCTTTAGCTTAAGTTGCTGATAACAGCATCACAATAAGTTTAACCTTTTATACGTTAGCTATTCAAAAATAGCAGATATACAAGCTCAGTGTGCCGCGCTATGAGCTTGTAGATCTGCTATTTTTTAAAATGTGTGCAAATTTGAATATATATATATTTTTTAAGTGAACATTTGTAACTCAAATCTTTGCTTCCGGGGGGTCCCTGGAACAAAATAATTGAGATGGGGGTCCGCGGCCAAATAAATACATGTCATTTTGACATGAAAAAGTTTGAGAACCATGTAGTGTCTGAGCTAAAACCGGACGATGCGAAGTCCCGACTCTCGAACGCACCATCATCATCACATCATCTCCGTGTATTACCTACCGCACCTCTCCTCTCCGCAGAGCCTCTCCTCTCCTCCTCTCTCTCTCTACAGTTTGTCAAGTCAAAACATCACAAGTTCAGAACGGCTGCAACAAAAACTTAACAAAACCAGACGAATGTAAAACAGTACGAACACTAAGGAGCGTCACGTAAAAAGTGAGAGGAAACCAGTTTTAAAAACACGTTTCAAACTGGCTCCCACACCAGTAGGTTCAACACATTTATGTTCTTTAAAACTGAAACTCAACAACTTGCTAACCGTGTGTTAGCCATGTTAGCGTTAGCTAAGTTAGCCTGAACAGACCGGGGGAGCGCCACAGCAACTGCTGTCTGGAGTACTGCACGTCGTGAGCTAGTTGTTGGAATTCATATTATTATTGTTGTTCTGATGTGTTGGTAGCTGTAGAATACAACTCTCGTAGACGTATTTATGATTCTGACGTTTTCAATCTACGAGAGTTGTGGGGTTCACGCCCCATGGAGACAGCGACTTTCAGCATTATGCCCCGTAGACACTCCAAACATGTACAAATTGAAAATAAAGGTGCTTACCCCCACGCCCCAAATGTTAACTCTCGCTACGGGGTAGTAGTTTAATTTAATAATGCATATCTTTCAATAAATAAGTGTTTTAATGCCGTCTGTGGCCGATTCTGTCGGAAGTCCCCAATGGGCGGTAGTGACGGGGCGCATCCGGTGAAAGCCGGAATTACACTCAATGTAAACAGGAAGTAAACGAGGGTGAAAAAATGTTGCTCGGCCACAAACGATATTAAAACACTTCTTTATTGAAAGATATGGATTATTACATTAAACTACTACCACGTAGGGACAGTTAACATTTGGGGCGTGGGGGTAAGCACCTTTATTTTCAATTTGTACATGTTTGGAGTGTCTACGGGGCATAGTGCTGAAAGTCTCTGTGTCCATGGGGGGTTAGATTGAAAACGTCAGAATCATAAATACGTCTACGAGAGTTGTATTCTACAGCTAGTTGTTCTGATGTGTTTGCTAACTTTAAACGTCGCTGTATGGTTGTATTGAGGTGCATACAGACTGTGTAGATAAGTTAGAGAAATGTGGTGAATGTGTTGGCTTTTTAATCAATTTCACGAAAGTCAATAACAATGTATTGTTAGTTGGGAAATCTTGTTAATTTTGAAGAAGAGGAAGTGAGATTGAGCTGAAGAAGGCTGTTTTTTTCTTTCTTTCTTGCATCATCGTGCACTGACTGAACTGTAGGGCTGTCTCACGATTATGACATTTTACCTGATGATTCATTGTCACTTGAATAATTTCGATTAACTATGTAATTGTGTTTCTGTCGTTGAACACTGGAACATAAATGAGTACAACCCAGCTAGCAGATCGGCGTTTACATTTCTGCTTGGCTTTTAGGATTTGAAGTTGCACAGGGGCAGATACAGTATGACAAACAACCTAAATATCCAAATAAATGACATGACACATATTTACGAGATTTAGTAACCTAACCTTATACTTAAAAAAAACATGAATAGTTTCTATCTACAAGGTGAGCTTGTAGATCTGCTCTTTCCACTATTTAAACTTTTTTTTTTGGAAAATATATGAAAACATTTACAACATGGAAATGATTATGACGAATATGCAAACAAACAAAAAAAGGCGATGACCTCAAATAATTGCGATTATGTAACAATTGTGACAGGCCTAAATGACGATTATGCAAAAAAGATATGATCTCAATAATTAATTATTATTAATTATCTCAATAATTATCTAAAACAATTGCGATTAGACGATGATGTAACACTTGTGACTGGCCTAAACACTCAACTAAGTGTATTTTCATTCACAGAGGATCGAGGCACATCTTCAGACTGGCGGCGGTGGTCTGGTGTTGGTGGTGGTGGTCCGCGGGTCCGGGTGGTCCAGCTGTGGCGGAGGAGGAGGAGGAGGAGGCGTTGCCGTTGACCTCGGCGGCTGATGCATCTCGGGGTGTCCGAGTCCATGCGAGAGTGTGAGTACAGCCAGATCAGCACTCGCAGCTCCACGCCGATGGAGACCCCCTACAACAGCAAGGGCAACAACAAGAAGAAGAAGACCCCCAAGAAGAGGCGATGGGAGGCGTTCCCGGGACGGAACAAGTTCTACTGCGATGGGAGGATTATGATGGCCCGGCAGACGGGCGTGTTCTACCTGACCCTGGTGCTCATCCTGGTCACGTGCGGCCTCTTCTTCACCTTTGAGTGAGTGCTGTTTGTTTTGTTGTTTGGTCTCGCGTAGCCAGACAATGTTTCTCCACAATCTCCGAATGCTATAGAGTGTTTGGAACTCTACACCTCCCGAAAATCAGAGGCAGGAAGCTGTCATTTTAAAGTTAAACCATTAAGACCGGGAACACATCTGTAATTTTTGTTGCCAGACCCAAGGGGTCGTTGCTTACATGAGGCTTTGTATCTGTTTTCTCCATACATGGGCATTGTCACTTTGTGGTCCGGCCCCAGCCAAAAAAGTCTGTCCCCAAAGTCTGTCCCCATACATGGGCATGGTCACTTTGTCCTCCGGCCCCAGCCAAAAAAGTCTGTCCCCATACATGGTCATAGAAGGGACACAGGCTGACACGTCATGTGAAGTCCGGCTTAGCCGTGATGTAGTGCTCTGATCTTATAAAGTACTTATTCTGGGTCTGGCAGAACCAGGTCTCCTGGTCTTGTTTATCCACTTTAACCATTATCTTATACTTTGTCTATTCAAAAACAGCAGATATACAAGCTCATGTGCCGCGCTATGAGCTTGTAGATCTTTTGTGCAAAGAAAAATTGTGCAAATCTTTGAATATATATATTTTTTAAGCAAACATTTGTAACTCAAATCTTTGCTTCTGGGGATTCTACAAATGTCTTCTAAATCATTTTTTTTGTTAAAGCCAAAGTAAATCTTAAAAGACACAGATGCATTCCCGGATTGAATGGGTTAAAATATCTTAACGTGATTTTTTTTAAAATTTCCATTTCTGCTAAGCAGCAAGCTATAGCTTAGATGATTTTGATTTGTATCAGGAAGACGAAGCGGAAGCGAGGAGGAGACCGGCGTCACATCCGCTTTATCCTCTGATCATTTTCAGAGCTTCCGTTGCTCCAGACTGCATGACGGAAGCATTTTAAGATTATGGGAGGCAACAGTCTGGCTCGTGAGACTATGTTGTTGTTGTTGTTGACATGAGGTCCTGCTTTCACACTGCCTGAAGCAGCTTGTCTGTCTGTCTGTCTGTCTGTCTGTCTGTCTGTCCGTTCGTCCATCCGGAGGCTGAATCTGGGCTTTCCGAGGTGTTGTTGGTAGAGAAGCTGCACTCGTATGTCAGCGTTTCTCAACTTTTATGAAGCTCTGGACCACTAGCGTATTTCAAAAGAATCCTCTATATCGCCACAACACAGTCAGTGTTGTAAATTTGTATTTACTGTTTTAATTTATATTTAGCATTAATGATCTTAAAGGCATAGTATTTTTACCCATAATTTGTACCTCTATACCAGCGGTCATCAGCCACTGGAATAGTTGTGGTGGCGTTTACCTGCAGAAACACATTGCCCTCTCTCGCTGTATTTTGGTTTGTTTTCACTGTTTGTTTACCATGGAGCAGTGTGGAGAAACAGTGGGTTGTGTCCACTGATGGGGTGCTTGCCTGGTGGCTCAGCCAGGTAGTGCACCAACCATTATGTCTCCTGTTAGCGTGAGGAGGACCCGGGTTTGAATCCGACCTGGGCTGTCTCGTCTCACATCATGTCCCCTCCTCTCTCTCTCTCTGGCTTTGATTTCCCGTCGCTCTGCGGCGCTGACACTGTCTGAAATGAAGCATAAAAATGTCACAAATAAATCTTTGATTGCCAAGAACGAGTTAACTCGTTTTTAGTAAAAATAAAAATAAAACATTTTTTTTTTTTTTTTACTTTAAAAAAAAAAAGTGACCCAAAGACCAAGGAGATATGATTTTTCGAAGATCTAGACTCTCATCCACTTCCTTGTTAACTTAAAACTTTAAAATTCTGTATCTCGGCTCCTGAGTACTTTTTTTTTTTTGAAAAATCTCTGGCATGAATAATAATAGGCAGTGAAAATAATTCAGGCAGTGAATGTGTTTAAAAAGTTATGTCACTTGACCGTCAGCTCGCCTCATGTCAGAGAAAAGGCATATTGCTTGCCGTCCTCAGGGCATGCTCAGAATTCACTAGAACTGGGGGTATTATTAACGCAGGAGCCTTTGTGCTCAGAGAAAGTCGTCAAAATGTGTCACGACACACGACACTAATTGGCAGGTGACACACTTTTAAGTTCTGTTTTTGTCTAGTTTTAGTCGACTAAATATGATATTTTAGTCGACTAAATCTACAGTTGATTTAGTCGACTAAAATGTATTTTGGTGGTGTCTTGATGGCGTCGTAAGGGCTGATTTTACACTTGGTTGCATGCTGAAAATAGCCGATCGCGCTGCGACGCGTTGTGAGCTTGTAGATCTGCTATTTTCAGAGCACAACACCCGAGCGCAACCAAACATAAACTGACTTGTCTTTTAGTTCTACTGGATATCCTCTCCACTAGTCCTTCACTAACATTTTAGTCTAGTTTTTATTTGTTAGTCTTTGTCTTGTTTTAGTCATCGTAGATTCGTTTTTATTTTGTTTTTATTTTGTTTTTATTTTGTTTTTGTCATTGAAAAAAGGTAGTCGACGAACATTTTTCGTCATAGTCTTAGTCGACGAAATCAACACTGGTTGATGGTTCGTGGTTAGGTTTCATTCACCTGAACTCAATTCAACTTCTTCAACCTTATTGTCACATCACAGGTTTACAGGTGTAAGAATCACTTCTGAATGTTAGTCTCACATGCAGGTGGAGACATCATTCAGCAGCACATATATCACATTATGTCAGTGTAAACAAAAAGTGTCAGTTCCAGTGCAGCAGCAGCAAAGCACTCCCACAGTCTTATTTTCACAGAAGCATTAATCCTGTGTTGCGTCAGGACAGCCTGGCGGCAAGCGGAGCTCAGCGCTTGTTCCAACAGTCTGATGGTATAGGCAGCCAGTTGGAAACTGTTACCATTTTCATTATTATTTTGCATTTGAATTGTATGTAGTACAAGATGAGTTGAGCAGCGCTTGCCGGGCAGTTTTGCTGTCTCACATTCCGTGGTATCAGAGGTTCGGAAGTGGCATACCTTTCTCCTGTCCAGGTTAATCTTTCCCATACATTCGATAGGCTCGGCAACAGATTTGAACCGGAAAACATAGAGTATGAAGGTGTCATACAGTATTAGGGCTGGTAAATTAATATCGAATATTCCTCGAATATGGGGGAAATATGTATATTCGAATATGAAAATTAATATTCGAATAAAAAAAAATGTCCCTGTCAAATAAACATAAATAAATTAACTTTTATTTTGTTTTAAATATTTTTTTAAATAATAATAATAATAGTATTTGAATATTTTCAAATATCTGCCAATTTTTAAGACCAATATTCGAATATCATTTCTTAGGAAAGTTACCAGCCCTATACAGTATGTGTTTGCGGTTGCCTAAAGGCATACAGAAATGTAATTTCATTTGTTACAATGTTCAATGCCCAAACACGATTAAATCCTTAATCACAATTATTTGCAAGACAATTAATCGTCACGTCAACTAATATATAATGATCATGAACGCCCTAGTAGGGGACCCCAAGGGGGTCCTCCTTGAGGAGTTAGAGGTCTAGAAGTTGGCAAATACTTCAAATTCAAGTTTCAAATGGGGGGGGGTCCGAGGATTAATGCATAAGAGTTCTGCTGTATGTAAGTACCTCCTGTATAATCATTAGAGATCACACACGTTCAGTCTCCCTCCATTAGCACTGACTAATCACTATCTCCCCCTGTTGCTCCAGAGAAGCTCCAGGGCTCTTAGCGAGATAAGATTCCTTCCTGCTCCATCGGGGTTTTTGTGTTGCTCAATCGCTGCCTTTATCAAGCGGGGTAAAGGCTTTCAGCGCCACAGAGAGCCCTGACGTGCAGAGATATGCTGAGCCATCAGTGGCCGCTGTCCAACATGTGAAACTGGGAGGCTATTATGTGGTGCGGTTGCCACGTCCGCTTATTATAAGCGTCTTTGGGCTTGTTTTTCTGTGAAGTTGCTTGTAAACATTGGTTGTTGTTGCGGGTTGTGGTGTTTTCTTTTGGGCTTGTTTCTAAAGTGTAGTTGGTTGCTTATTTGGGGTTTGTTTCAGTTTAATCACTTTAACCCCTATACTGTATATATATACATCGGCTATTTGAAAATAGACGATCTGCAAGCGTACAACGCGCCGTGATGCGACAGGTTGAGAGCTTTATAGATCTACTATTAAAAAAAAAACTTGAAATGTTATATCTGCAAAATCTGGAATGTTTTTGAAACATTTAAACACTAATATCGTATGGGAGTCACTGGCACAAAATATTTTCAGAAGGGGGTCAGCGGTCTAATTTGGGGGGGGGGCATGAAATTGTTTGAGAACCACTAGTAAAAACAACATTACGCAATAAAGTTTGACTGGCCTGCCCTAGTCGCTTATTCTGGGCTTATTTTCATAGACCTGGTTGCTTGTCTCTCTCGCAAGAATCTGGCAAGACTGTCCTCTGAACTCAGGGCTCTGCCAGATGGGCCGTGCTTCTACTGTATACCAGCTGTTATCTGTCCCCTGAGCAATCCTACACACAGTACACCGTCTATCAACGCTGACCTCTGGACCACTCTGTCTTTCAATGCATTGTGACCCGCAAGAGATGCTGACATAACCTATGACCGACTAGACCGGGTTTACATGGAGGTTAATGTTTCTAAACCCCCCTCCCTTTACTAGGGAACACTGTACAAAAGTGAACGTGAGTAGTGAGTGAGTGAGTAGCAGTCCAGTGGTGGAAGAAGTACTCATATTTGTTACTTAAGTAAAAGTAGGAGTAATATCACAATGTAGAAATATCGGCAAGTGTCGGCAACAAAATGATAATAATGAATTTATTTGTATAGCGCTTTTCTAAACAATGTTACAAAGTTCTTTACAGACATGCAATAATAACAAGCAATAATAAAAAACAACCAAGCAATAAATAGAAAAAAAACTAAAAAAACAACAACGTAAAGACAACAATATACAGCAGTAGAAGTAAAAGTGCCAGTTAAAAGCAGATAGACTTAAGAACAAGTGTGTTTTCAGAAGAGATTTAAAAGCGAGCACCGATTGTGCTAGCCTCAGCTTCTCAGGGAAGGGCGTTCTAGAGCCCAGGGGGCCCGGACCGCTCACCCCGAGTAGTGAGGATTGTCGTAGGAACGACCAATAGAGCCTGGCCCTTGTCTGAGGATCTGAGGTTGCGCTCCGGCTTGTAGGGCTCCAGCATATCAGTAACGTACTTGGGAGCCTGTCCATGCAGGGCTTTAAAAGCCTGTAAAAGTGAAAGTACTCGTACACACATTGTTTGAAGATACATGGTGGAGTAAAAAATACATTTTCCACTAAGATGTAGTGCAGTCGAAGTATTAAGTATCGAAAAATGAAGATTATCAAGTAAAGTAAAACTACCTCAAACCTGTACTTAAGTAAATGTACTTGGTTACTTTCCACCACTGTTACAGTACAGATGAAAGTGGAAAAGCCACCACCCGGTGTCTTGTCTGAAACTGGATGTCCCCCCCCCCCCCCCCCCCCCCCCCCCCCCCCCCCCAGCCAGCCAACAGCCACCACCTGGAGGATGCCAGATGTTTCCTGATGATACCTCCTCCCATCCAGGGCCTTCATTTCCTGCAGCCAGCAGAGCCAGTGGAGCCACGGGGCTCAGTGTGTGTCGCTGTCCTCTCGTCTGTTAGGACTACAGGGGACACTTTTCAGGGACACAGAGCGAGGGAACCACAAAGACACACTTAAACTCTCTGCATCACCCCGGCCTCCGCTCCGCTCCGCTCCGTGCAACAACAACGCCTCCAGGGCAAGCTCGAGTTCTAACTGTCCTGTCCGCCCTCTCCCCTCTCCCCGCCCTACCCCCCCCCCCCTACCCCCCCCCCCCCCCCCCCCACCCCCCCACCCGCTTTACCGTCAGCTGAAAGGAGACATTTATCAGACAGGGCGGTAGTCAGCGGACCTTCCTCACCCCACAAGGCCTTCTGTTGTCATTAATCCATTAAGACCGGAGAACATTTCTTTGGCTGTTCAAAAATATCAGATATATGAGCTTGTAGATCTGCTATTTTTTTTATGGAAAAATGGCAACATACTGTTTAGAAAACTGTTTTAGATATGTATTTGGACATGTGAACTCCCATCTCAAAATGTTTTGTTCCAGCCCCCCCCCCCCCCCCATGGAAGCAAAGATTAGAGCTACAAATGTTCGCTTTAAAAAAAAAAAAATATATATTCAAAGATTTGCACACATTTTCGACGATTTTTAAAAAAAAATACAGATTTACAAGCTCATAGCGCTATGAGCTTGTAGATCTGCTATTTCTGAATATCCAAATGAATCTTAAAATGACACAGAAGCGTTCCCGATCTTAATGGATTAACTGTAATGCCTTTCGATTAGATGTGTTGCTTCTTTTTTTTTCAACCCCCCCCCCCGCCCCTACTTTCCAGCTGTCAGCACAATGGAAAGCTGCTCCTCCATTGCGTGTGTGTGTGTGTGTGTGTGTGTGTGTGTGTCGTAGGTGTAGAAGGGAAAAAATAGCAGACCAAGTAAACAAAAAAAATGTATCAGAGACGCAATATAGAGGGGATCCCTGCTTCATCTCTCTCTCAGCTAGGGGGTCCTTGGCCTGAAATCGTTGAAGACCCCTGGTTTACTGTATTGGTATTTTATATTTACTGCTTGTTTGCCCGTTCATTTATATTGAAAGTTAAATCTTTCATTTACACTATTTCATACATTGAAGTTTAAATGTTCTCAAATAAAAAATCTAAACTGTGGACTGGCATCGGTCGGCCTCCTCTCCTCTCTGCTGTATTTGCATAACAATCTGTGTGAACAGGTTAATCAAATAGTCAGATATGATCAGCTGTGTTCATATTATCTTTAGTTGTGGGTTGATTACACCAGTGGTTCCCAAACTGGGGGTCCCCAAAAACTTTTTTGGGGCGGTCCCCAGATGATTTCTCACTCAACAGTAAACAAACCAAGATGCAGTATCAGTGTATACAGGGTATCTGCACATTTGTAAAGTTAAAATTGAATGGCTTTTAACTGAGACCTTTTTTTAATACCAAATTGGCCAAATTGTCAAATTTTACGAAAGAAAGAGGCGAACGTTGTAGATCGGTTATTTTCACCGTCTATCTGTGGAACCGAGTCAAACTAAATGTAATGCCTACAATTCCAAGTGTTGTGGGGTGGCGGGGGGGGGGGGTTGGCAGTTCAAATATGATTGTTTTGGGGCGGTGGTGGCCTCCAAAGTTTGAGTACCCATGGATTACACCTTGGTCTGTCACATAAGGACAGAACTCTCTGCTGCCTTTCCTCGTATTCTCAAGACCGGTAAGAACAGTGTGTATAGATAGAGATGCTCCAGGTAGAGAGAGGACATATATATAAATATAATACATATATATATATATATATACTAATCCACTTTTCAATTCGCTCCCTTTCCCGTCCCGAGGGATGCTTTGCCCATCATGCATGGATAATAAACCCTGTTCGGCGAAGAGGCAGGTCTTTTGATGTGTTTATTATTGCTGGTTGCAGGCTCTCCCCCAGACAGCCGTGTACATGCTGTTTTCACATGGTGTGTCTGCTCCGCTCTGCTCACCCCCCCCCCCCCCCCCCCCCACGATGCCTCGTAAAAGTTCACTCAGGCAAATGTTTGAAGTGGTGTATGGAGACGCCGGGCGGCGTGTCGGTGGGAGGAAAACAAGACTTCCTCCACAATCCACGCACGTTTTGTGTTGGACAAGACAGGGACGCCTGAAGGCTTTTTATTGAGAGAAGGTAGTGCATGCACATCCATCGTTAGTGTCCAGGACAAACAAGAGATCAATACATTTGTTTTATAAAAGTCTAGCACACTGCTAGATACAGTTGCAGAAACGTCTTATGTCCACGTTTTAACTTTTTGTGTTTTTTAATAAATGAATGCCCCTTCTTGATCATAGTACAGTGTCACACAAAAGTATGAAAAGTAGCAGATCCACAAGCTCGAAAACGCGGCGCATAGATCTGCTACTTTTGCCACTTTTTGGATTTGAATCCAGAAAAGCAACAGTTTTCAGGACATATGAGGTTTCCACCTGACGAGAGAGACGATATACGCTCCCACACTATTTATTGTGTGAGCTCAGTTCAATGTTTCCATCCCGTCTGGATCATAAACGTCAAACTTGAGCTTTGCATGAATGCTTTTGTGCGAGGAAACGTCTCTGAGAGATAACTAAAGGCTTAAATTCTGTGATGCACTCGTCATCGAGCCTCTCTCTGCTTTCACACTTGTTCGATGGATAGGGACTAGATGGGTTTTGTGTGTGTGTGTGTGTGTGTGTGTGTGTGTGTGCGCGTCGGTGTTGATGGATGAGGGCCTGAAGGGCCCGCTTTGTTCAGCTGTTGCGTTTTTAAGAAATGTGCACAAAACAAAACAGGAATGGCATAACTTAAAGTCTATGCAGAATCTTGTCAAGGCATGCAGGGAGAATCAACCATAGGCCTGCTGCGCTGCAGTCCAAGCACAATGCCTGCATTCTCCCCCCCTCCCCAACAAAAAAAACCCTATATACTTTGTGTATACTACTAGGCCCCCTTCTTTTTTCCCTCTACACTAGGGGTCTTCAACGTTTTTCAGGCCAAGGACCCCCTAGCTGAGAGAGAGCTGAAGCAGGGACCCCCTCTATATTGTATACATTTGTTTCAGATTAAACTTCTTTTTTTTTAACTTGGTCTGCTCTTTTTCCCCTCTACACCTAAACCTCTTTGCCAAAAATAGCTGATCTACAAGCACTGCGAGGCGTTGTGAGCTTGTAGATCTGCTATTTTTGGCTAAAGTTCTCCTCAGAATAGGGATGGTAGGGTTCAAGTGGTGAATGAAAAAAGAAAATTCCCATCACACAAAGATTTGGCGGGCCCCCTGTAGTAACTCTGAGGACCCCCTAGGGGTTCCGGATCCCCTGTTGAAGACCCCTGCTCTACACTAAATCTCTTCGCTGAAAATAGCTGATTGGCTATTTTTGACAAATGTTCATCCCGCAATAGGGATGCTAGTGTTCATGTGGTTAACATTTTCTGACGTTGCTCAGAGAAGTATGGTTGTTGTTAGAATCTCTGCTTTGTCGTTGTTCGTTGTTCGTCCTCTGGTCGTAATGAAGATCCCATTTTGTTTGTTTGAGGCACATTGTTCCCGAAATAAATATGTAGGCATCTTAACATTTCCCGCATGTCCTCTATGTTTGTGTGCATGTGGATGCGGACTGTAGAATATTTGTGTGACTTGGGCAAAAGAGGCACGTTTTTGAGCAACATCTTGACTCTATTATCAATTTGTCATTTCAAGAGAACAAGAAAACAAGGCGAGGATTTCACACAGTGCTTGTCGCGGACATGTTTAACGACACGTGTTGGTTAGCCACAGTGTTCTCGTCCTGTGTGCAATTTAATGCTTCGTCTCAGGATCAACCAAGGGATGTCCGCACTCAGCATGTCTATTCGTCTATTACTCGCTGCTGCCCCTACTAATCTTTCACTAAATACTAGTCTTTTAAACTATTATCATAATTATTTTATTGCTAAACATGCAGACTTTGTTTTGACCCACAGCAGTCACAGATGTCCTTAGTTCAACCTCCTGAAGTGATCAATTGATAAACTTATTTCTCCAACTTACTTGGAGGCGAGGACTGCTGTCTTCGGCATTGTAATGTGTTGGAAATGTACGGAAAGAAACCACAGCTTCCCAAATGCAAATACACCAGCATGTGTTATGGCCACCAACCAGAATGTTTGCCGGAGTATACTTTTCATTCAGCAAAGTTAACCATGGTTTTCCCCGTTTTTGATTTCACATGGGGAAGACATTGATGCCATTGTTGTTTGCTGAATCAACAATGGATGTCTTTGCATGCTTTCACCATGCATTTTGTGTATGATAACCATGAAGCATGGTTGCAAAATGCACAACTTTCCTGCAGCTTTTTAAAATAAGATTTGGTTATATGAATATTGTATCATCCGATGATGTTTGTCCTTATAGATATCCTTTTGTTCCTGAGCCGTTTCCCTTGATTTTAGACTGCTCATTAATCACTTACAAAAAGCATGTTTTTTTTTTTAGACGTCAGTGAAATTAGTCTCTGCGCAACGTCCCTGTAACAAACCACTCCGATTCTTTTCCCAGACACAGACTCAACAGAGACGTATCACATGCACACCACACGACCGTGTGTACAACAAGGAGGGGTGGCTGGGTGGTTCAGTGAGTGATCCACTTGAAAAGTAGGCAAAAGGGGAAGTAGGCAAAACATTTACTTAATAGATCTGTGACTAATGTAACTTTGCTCTCAATCACACCAGATCCTGGAAGAAAGCGTTAGTGCAGTGGTTCTCAAACTTTTTCATGTCAAGGACCCCCACATTGACACTTATTAGCCCGCGGACCCCCATTTGAAAAGATATGGCAGGGACCCCCATAAGAGAAGATTTTTACGGCTCTATAGCAGTGATTCTCAACCATTTTAATTTCAAGGACCCCCAGTTTGACATGCATTAGGGCTACGGACCCCCATTTAATGACATTTCTATCTCTGGGACCCCAATTTATATTGTAAAATCAATGTTAATTTAACTCTGAGAGTGTACAAATGGAACCAAATGGACCCTAACGGGTCCATTTGGTTCCATTTGTACACTCTCAGAGTTACAGACCCATAAGGGTCCATTTGGTGCCTAATCTATCATTTAGCTGGGGACCCCCTGGAACTCCCTCAAGGACCCCTGGGGGTCCCCGGACCCCACTTTGAGAACCAATGCGTTAGTGCACCTCTCTTCTCTCTCTCCCTGAATCAAAACAACTGACTGCTGAGGACTAAAGCCCTTTCACGTTAGACACCCTAGTATTACAGGTAAATCAAAAGTCTTTTTGCACACCTAGTTCAGCTCAGGGACCGGTGCGTTGGTAGAGCAAACGTTTAGATCAAATAGAGGAACCTGCACTGCACACCGTCTGTTCCATAGAGGATAATGCTGGAATCCAAATGATTGAAATCAGTCGTGGCGACTGAGAACTTTAACCCATTAAGACCGGGAACGCATCTGTGTCACTTTTAGATTTCTTTGACTCTTCAGAAATAGCAGATCTACACTCGGTGCCGCGCTACAAGCTTGTAGCTATTTTAGAAAATTTGTGAAAATGTGTGCAAATCTTTGAATATAATATATTTTCTAAAGCGAACATTTATAACTCACATTTTTGCTTCTGGGGGGTCCCTGGAACAAAATATTTTGAGATGGGGATTCGCGACCAAATACATATAATGTTGGGGGTCCTTGACATGAAAAAGTTTGAGCACCACTGACAACAAGAAAACTGTTTTACTGATTACTGATTTACTGATTTAGAAGACATTTTGTAGAATCGGTCTCAGGTCTTAATGGGTTAATCCATGTGAGTGAGTGAGTGAGTGAGTGGGTGTGTTTGTATACTTAACAAGACCCTCCCTGCCAATATCAACACACACACACACACACACACACTCACACTCACACTCACACTCACACTCACACTCACACTCACACTCACACACACACACACACACCTCTCCCTACAAAATGAAGCATTACTTTTAACACACAGCCATGAAAACACCTTAACTTCAGTGCCAAACTTATTTCTGGCTTCATCATCCCTGTGCCAAGGCCAAAAATATGTTGTTAAAAAAAAAGTGCTCAGGAGCTGAGATACAGCTTTTTTCAGTAAGAAGTTAAACAAGAAGTGAATGGAGCAGCAAATCTTCAAATCATGATATCTTCGGTTCTGAACATTGTTTTTTTTTTATCGTGGCACTCTGGGCTTATGAAAAACGTGACGTCGGCGACGTCAATGTCACTGAATGAGTTAACTCTTTAACTGCCAGATATGAATATATACAGTATAAATGAATCATCCAGTGCCAGCGATTTTTCGTTTTACCTACCTTTTAAACTAGTCACAGAATATTTATCTTTGGAAATCTCACATGCCCAAAATAGGGAGGCCAGGTTGAAAGTGGAAATTCGATTTTTTTTTCTTTTCCTTTCAAGTTTTTTTAATATGTTTTGTTTTTACTATGCTGATTGCAGGTGATTTCATCAGCTCCTTCCAAATAAAATATTCCAAGAATATTATTATGCCTGTGTTTTTCAGAGCCCCCCCCTCCCCACACACTCCCGCCCTCCTGCACACACTGGGTCAGTCAGTATACAGTGCTGCTGGTCCATGTTAAACTGATTATAGCCTTAGATTTAGTTCATGGTAAAGTGTGCTAAAGTAAAAGTGTGTCATTTATGTAAATCATTATGTTGGCGACCGCCCGGTTGCTGCTGCTGCTTCAGACAATCCACCCTCAGCACATCTCAGTGAGCTGATAACTGTCTGTCTGTAAAACTGTCTGTCTGTGGCTGTGCACCTCACTCCACTGAACACTAGGGGTGTGCCGATATATCGTCCCACGATATATCGCGATACGTTTTCGTGACGATATGTATTGTTTTGGGGGGGAAAAAATATAGTTTTTTTTTTTTTTTACTATCATTATAATCAGGCATGCTAACAGCTCCGAGGTGAAAAGGGTGACAACATGTTGTTGTTTTTTTCGGGTCAGGTGTCACACTATTGCCCTATTTGGATTGAAACGGCTATTGTAGCTGAAAAGCTACAAGTTTGCATGTCTGAATAATACAAAAACAGAATTATTTGTTTGCATTTACTTTTTTCCTCCCCCATATATTTTCATAATAAAAAAAGTGCGTATCGTATCGTATCGATATCGTATCGAAGTTGTGAGCCAAATATTGTATCGTATCGTTTGGTGAAATGAGTGTATCGGCACACCCCTACTGAACACGTCGTCATGCATTCAGTTGTCTGGTGGTTGAAATGGGACTGGGGGGTGGGGGGTGGGGGGGGGGGATTGATGGTTTAATCATTAGGGCTGTCACAATTACCAATTTAAATTGTCACTCAAATAATTGCGATTAACGATTTAATTGTGTGTTTTGGTGTTACAACATATGAAGCCTTTTAGGCTTTTTAATAACAAATTGCACATGGGGCAGATATGACAAATAACTGAAATATACAAAGGAATTATTGACATATTAAATCATTTTAGACATGTGAAAATAGCAGAAATAGCTGATCTATAAGCTTACAACGCGTCACAAAGTGACGCGTTGTAAGCTTGTAGATCTGCTATTTCATTTGAATATGTGTGAACTTTTTTCAACATGGAAACGAGTATGACAATTATGCAAAAATAATTGCAATTATCTCAAATAATTGCGATCAGACGATTATGAATAATTGTGACAGGCCTAGTCATGCATGGGACTGGGGGAGATTGATGGTAACGATGAAGTGGTGAAGTCAGTGATTCTGAAACCTTTCTATTTCAAGGACCCCCCAGTTTTATATGCGTTTAGACCAGGGGTCTTCAAGGTTTTTCAGGCCAAGGACCCCCTAGCTGAGAGCGAGATGAAGCAGTTAGCACTTAGTCTGCTCTTTTTCCCCCTCTACACCTATAGCCTCTTTGCCAAAAATAGCCGATCTGAGAGCTTGTAGATCTGCTATTTACGGCTAATGTTCCCCTCAGAAAAGGAATTCTAGGGTTCAAGTGGTTCATGTAAAAAAAAAAACTAAATCATATCACACAAAGATTTGACGGACCCCCTATAGTGGCTCTGAGGACCCCCTAGGGGTCCCGGACCCCCTGTTGAATACCCCTGGTTTAGACCATGACCCCCATTTGGCACCATCTTTTATCTATTTGGACCCCCCCTATCTACACTGTAAAATCCCATAGTTTACAGTTCTCAGTCTACAAGCTCCATGCACTGAGAGCTTGTACAGTAGATTAGGGCTATCTCTGTTTATTATTGTCAGATTAGAGCATTTTTTAGTGGTCAAACTAGCAATATTTTAACTCCTAATGGTCTCGGATATTTCATAAAGGCAAAGGTTAAAAGCCTCAATCTGTGATCTTTTTTTCTCTCACCTGGTTGGCTGTATGTAAAGCAGCAGGAACAATATTATTAAAACATCTTATATTTACATATTGAGTTAAGTGTTTAGAAAACGGCGTCAGTCCATTTGGACCCCCCCCCCCCCACAGTGGTGCCACTGTGTTAAGTAAAGCTGAGCTGAACATGTCAGGTGACATGATGATGCCCTCATGGTGGTTTTTATACAGTTGGCTGGCAGATCTGTTGGGGGTTGTTGGACTGAACAATGCAGTGACTTGTATAAATGTGGTGTCATCTCTCCAGGCAGATGAACAAAACCACATGGAACACAGTACACACACACACACACACACACACACACACACACACACACACACACACACACACACACACACACACACACACACACACACACACACACACACACACACACACACACACACACACACACACACACACACACACACGCTTTTGGATATGATGACGTTTCCTTAGAGGTCATGACCGACCAAGGCTGGATTTGCCCCTTTGCCCCTATCCACCCCATGCCCCTGCTTTTGATCCTCCTCCCCTTCCCGCTCATATATTTATTTATATGGCCAGGGGGGGGATATCGTTGTTGTCGGGCAGAAACCTCTTATCGCCATATTTGTTTTTACTTTTTCATTTTTTTTCGTAAATCAACGCCCTATTTGATCATACTGCATCGACACACACAAAAAAGCATCAAAAGTAGCAGATCCACAAGCTCCAAACGTGGTGAGAAGCGATGTTTTTTGAGCTTTGTAGATCTGCTATTTTTGAATTTGAATCCTGACAAGTAACACTGTGACGTGTGAGGTTTCCGACGAGATGTTTTTCCCTGCGACCGAAAATAGATACTTTGCATTTCCCTGGGAAAAAAAATATTCTGATATGTTTTGTATTTTTGTTTGATCATTTAACAATTGAATGTATTTTTTTTTTATATTGACTACCCTGGAAGTTTTTCCTCAAATAATTTTATTTAAAAAATAGCCCGTCTACAAGCTCACAACACATCAGATCGTGACGTGTTTTGATCCTGTAGATCGTCCATTTTTGGCTGTTTGTCATACAAAGAAAGAAAATGCCCCCTTCCTCTTTTTTCCCCCATTATTTTCTTTTTACAAATTGAGCCCTGGTGGTCATGACTCATGACCCATCCCAGACTTATCGGTTGCAGTCAGTTTTCCTGTGGAGGCGTCTGTCAGGTTCTGTCAAACCAGGATGACTCAAGTTCAGCGGGCTGCTTTGCACAGCCCCCCCCCCCCCTCCCCCTCTCTCTCTGAATATCCCCAGGGCTCCAGTCAACCCCAGCGCCCTCTGTTTTGACACACATCTCGTGTGACTGTGACACACAGCCAGTGGTGTTAAAGTAACTAAGTCAATTTACTCGAGTACTGTACTTACGTACAATTTTGAGGTATTTTTTTTTTACTTTACTGGAGTATTTCCAATTTTCAGTGCTTTGACTTCTACTCCACTACATCTCAGAGGCAAACATAGTACTTTTACTCCACTGCAATTATTTGAACACTTCACTTGTTACTTACTACAAAGATTTGAGTTAAAATGTTCGCTTTAAAAAATATATATTCAAAGATTTTCACGATTTTTCACGATACATTTTTTTTTGCAAATCTACAAGCTCATAGCGCGGCACCGGCTATGAGCTTGTATATCTGCTATTTTTTAATAGCCAAAGTATAAAATAATGGTTTAAGTGGTTACACAGATGCGTTTAATAGAATTTTTATAATCGATTAGTCTGATTAACCATACTTCGTTGTACAACCGTGTTGTGCAAATATAAAGAAAATAGCAAATTCTCAAGCTCAAAATTGTGACGCAAGCTTGTTGATCAACTTGTAGATTTGCTATTTTCACTATGTTTGCATGTCACAATATCTGTGTGTGGATTGCCTCGGGAATCCACACAGCTGGCTCAAAGTCAACCGCGCTTTGAAGCGTTCTCTTTGAGTCTTTGGAAGAGACATAACTCAACTGGCCAATTAGTGACAGGCAAGAGACTTAGGGAGAGAGAGAGAGAGCGAGAGACCACACATTCCTGCAGTCTTAACGAGGCCATCGTTTCCATATTTTATTAAAGAGTGGAATGATTTTAAGATCAGATGGGATAAAACAAGGCGTTGTCTTAATAATGGCGTCCCTTCTATGTATATCTGGGCTGTCATCTTGATGTCATATTGACACTTTGACGGCACACATCGCTGTGACATATTGACACTGTGAGTTATTATCTCCCCCCGGGCAGTCCGAAGGCTTGGGAAGAGATTATGTTTTCACCCCCGTTTGTTTGTCCTGAACAAATCTCACAAACCACTAGACCGATCAGTGCAACATTTCTTGTGCACACTGCACCCACGGTTGCCAGATCTGCTTATTATAATGTCCCCGCAATATTTTATTTGAAAATAGCCGATCTACAAGCTCACAACGCGTCGCATCGCGAGCTTGTAGATCTGCTATTTTCAAATAGCTGATGTATATGTTAAAGTGCTCATGCGGCCCATAGTCGCTTCTTTTGGGCTGGTTTTCCTAGACCTGTTTGCTTGTTTCTCTCACAGAATCTGGCAACACTGACTGCACCCACTTTTATATACAGTATTTTTTTTTTAAACATTTTTTTATAAAGGAAGTCCATGGAGGTCAGATTGGGCTGAAACCATTCTGACTCCCAAACATGGAGTCATATGTCATAGATATGTAATAGATGACTGACGTCATATGGAGTTCCACCTGGCCTAGCGGAGATATGTGCTCTACTGAGCCCACTTGTCTAGTTTGTTTCTATACAGTGGGCTCATTGTTTATTTTTTTGTCGTCTCACTATTTGTTTTTTACTGTGCTTGCTGTTTGTTTGTATAGTGGGGCTTACTGTTTGTTCTTTTAGTGGACTCACTGTTACACCACCACTGTGGAACGAACCAATACGCGTTCATTATTCATTATTTACTGTTATGCAATAACCATGGGAGTGCATGGACTGTGGAGGCTCCTGGAAGGTACTGGGACACCCATCAACCCAGAGACTCTGGAAGGGAAAATCCTGGCTGTTGACGTCAGTATTTGGCTGCACCAGGCAGTGAAGGGGGTCAGGGGGGAGCGGGACGGAATCGGCGTTCGGAACGCCCACCTCCTCACGCTGTTCCACCGTATCTGTAAACTCCTCTTCTTTGGCATAAGGCCAGTGTTTGTGTTTGATGGAGATGCACCGCTACTGAAGGACCAGACTCTGGCCCTGAGGAGACAGAGGAGGGAAGAGTTGAGTCGTGAGTCCAAACAGACCACTGAGAAACTCCTCCAGAACTTCTTAAAGAGACAAGCCATCGCATCTGCACGTAAAGACATCCGTAAAGACTCTCTACCACCCAACATGTCCTTTGTCAGGAGAGATGAGTTGGATGACATTTACGTTCTACCAGCCCTGCCATCTGCGGAGGACAAAGACGAAGACGGCTCTGAAGAGGACGAAGAGATGACTGAGAACTTCTTCATGTACCAGGAAGAACTGTACCAACATCCCCACAACGTGGACATCAACTCAGAGGGGTTTGCCAGCCTGCCTCCGGAAATGAAACACGAGATCCTCAAAGACATGCAAGAGTTTAGCAAAAGACGGCGAACTGAGTACCACAAGCCTCCAGAGCAATCGGGAGACTTCTCCCAGTACCAGCTGGCTGGTCTGATGCAGAGGAACCAACTGAACCAGCGTCTGGAGAAGATAGAACGAGAGATGGGCCAGCGGAGTGCAGGTTGGGCTCCCGACATCTGTGGAAAGGATGGAGATCACGGGGAGGAGCACAGTGTGGAGTCACGTAGGCTTGTCTCCGAGGACTCTTCCCACTATATTCTAATTAAAGGTTCTAGGAAGAGTGAGAGGGCTCGAGAGAGCCGGCCTGCGGCCCCGCCCTGGTCTGGGGGACCCCTGTCGCGGGCCAAGAGAGATCGACCTGAGCCTCTGTGGCGTCCTGTTGCTGAGGAGGATGAAGAAGAGGGCTCCTCTTCAGTCCCTGAGCCATCCTTATTGGAACCTCCCCTCTCTCCTCAGAGGAACAGCTCTGACCCCCCTTCACCCCGTACTCTCAAGGCCATCCAGGCTGCCATGAACGACAACTCAGATGAGGAAGTGGGTGTCCGTGAGAAGGGGAGTGGCAGTGTATCCCCTCGCTCCCGATTGGCCATCCAAAGAGCTTTGTCTGTGGATGACCGCGGCATGAGTGAAAGAGACGCTCTGATCGTTAGCAAACCTAACGAGCCCCCACCAACAAGTCGATATCCTGCACCACGACGGATCATAAGCAGTTCAGAGGTAGAGAAAGAAGCTGATGACCTTCCGTGTATTAACTCTCGACACGATGAGAACGAATCGAAACAAACTGTTCATAGAAGAGATGGGTGGGTGGTCAGTAGTTCTGAAGACGAGTTGGAGGAGGCAACAGGACAGCGAAATAGAGCACTTAGTGTTGCAGTACTGGAACGTACTAATGGACACCCGAACAGAGAAGAGACTCCGAGTGAGAGAGAAGCATCCATGGACCTGGAAGAACAGACAAAGCGAAAGACGTTAATTGGTGTGGATGTAGAGGAGGTGACTGGCGGAGAGAAATACAGGAAGGAAGTACACAAGGAAAGAGGATTAGAATGTGAAGGAGCAGGACGAGAGGACACGGGACATGATCAAAAGGTCCATTCAGGTCAGTCCCAGAGAGGTGCCTCATCAGATCAACAGGCCATCTCCATTAACCTCTCTGCACCCCGACTGCTGCAGGAGCCTATGAATGCAAGACTCAAGAACAAAGAACCCCTTCTTTTACCATCACACAACAGGAGTGAAGACGGAAAGGTAGTGAAGATTGAAGACAACGAGGAGAGCGAATCAGAAGACATCTTTATCAGGGTGTCAGACGGGGAGGAATCAACAGAGGAGGGTACAGACGATTCCTTTATGCAGGTTCATGGACCTCCAGCATATGTCCATGAGGATGAATACAAGGATGAAATAGAACAGGAGGAGCCTCTCAGTAGTCCAGCAGTAGATGGTTTGGAGGAGGAGGAAGAAGAAGAGAACAGCTCCACGGTCACACCTCCTGCCATCAGTGAATGGGAACACATTGATGATGATGAGCTGGAAGTTCAGCAGATCATCCTGATGGAACAGAAACAGCAACAGGAGAGGATGGCCGCCACGGTCACTGGACAGATGTTCCTGGAGAGCCAGGAGCTGCTGCGCTTGTTTGGTGTTCCCTACGTGGTGGCTCCCATGGAGGCTGAAGCTCAGTGCGCGGTGCTCGACCGCTCCGACCACACCCACGGAACCATCACGGACGACTCTGACGTCTGGCTTTTTGGAGGGCGACACGTATATAAGAACTTCTTCCGTCGGAACAAACATGTCGAGTATTACCAATACCTGGACCTTCATAACCAGCTGGGCCTGGACAGGAGCAAGCTGATCAACCTGGCCTACCTGCTGGGTAGCGACTATACGGAAGGAATCGCAGGAGTGGGCCGGGTCACCGGTATGGAGATCCTTAACGAGTTCCCCGGGCCGGGCACGGAACCCCTCGCACACTTCAGTGAGTGGTGGTCGGAAGCCCAGAAGAACAAGCGTCGTTTGATATCTGACCCGCGGGACTCAAAGGTTAAGAAGAAACTGCGGGACTTGAAACTGCAGCCCGGCTTTCCCAACCCCGCCGTAGCGCAGGCTTACCTCCATCCCGCTGTGGAATGGTCAGACAGCTCCTTCAGCTGGGGACGCCCTCACCTCGACCTTATCAAAGAGTTCTGTCAAAGTCGTTTCGGTTGGAGCTGTAGGAAGACGGAGGAGACTCTTCGGCCTGTACTCAAACGGCTCAATGATCACCATACTCAGTTGCGTATCGACTCGTTCTTCGGTGTGGAGCGCCAGGAGAGACCGGGCGTCTGCAGCCAGCGTCTTCACCGTGCAGTCACCTGCTTGAAGCGGAAGGCGAGAGAGGGACGAGGAGGGACTGAGGGAGATGATGGAAAAGGCGACGAGGAAGAGGTGCTCTCCCCGCCTAGACTGAGGAAAGGGAAGTTGGAGGAGCAGAAAAAGAGGACAGTAGGGGAAAAGGAGCGAGGCCCAGGGGCCACTGTGACGTGTGGAGGGTTCCTGGAGTTGCCGCTCAATGCCCAATCCCCTCTTTGGTCCCTGAACGATGTGAGCAGTGGCAGTGATGACGTGAAGCCCCTCTCCGGACCTCAACCCAGGAGCCTTCCGAAGATAACGGGACAAAGTGCCAGCAACGGTTACTCCTCTGATGAGGATAGCGATGGCGGTGGCGGTGAGGTTGCTATGGTGACTGCGCGATCCGTGTTTGAGGACAGACGGCGAGGTCGCGGTGGGACACGTGTCAGAGGGAGGGGGAGGGGGAGGGGGAAAGGCCGGGTAAAGAAAATGTGAAAGAACTAATGATCTCCAAACTGTTCATTGGGTCTTGGATCAGTGTTAGAAAATTGCAAGGGATGCAACAGTTAATAAAACTAAGTTAATAAAAAGCGAAAATTGCAGATCTAAAAGCTCGCAACGTGTCATTTTGAGCGACACTGTTGTACGACTGTTGAACTACAAAATAGGGCTTACATGGTCATTTTTTTCGCATTGATTTGTTGACTATGACAAATACAATGTATTATCAAAGGAACATTGATTATTCGATTAATCAAAACACGTCATCAATAGAATAATCGCTAATGACATGAGAAAAATAGGGGCGGCACTTTGGAAGTGATTTAACAATCTGGACACATCGGCTGCATAATTGCAGATTCCCGACGTTGTCAAAGAAGGTCAAATAGTGACAGATACTGTATATCGGCCATACCAACCAATGCAGACTTCACTCTCAGGCTTCACTCCAGCTCTCTAAGCCAGTGGTTTTCAACCAGTGGTCCTTGAGGGAGTACCAGGGGGTCCCCAGCGAAATTAGTTAACATAGCATCACAATCATTTTAACCGCTTAGCTTTGGCTATTTTTGAAAAACCTTTAAAAAGTGTGCACGTCTTTGAATATTTATATTTCTTTAAAGCACAAAATTAACTGATATCTTTGCTTCTGGCGGTCCCTGGCACAAAACATTTTCAAATGGTGGTCCGCGGCCAAATGTATAACCATTTAGGGGTCCTTGGCATGAAAAAAACACTGCTCTAAGCCATTGGGTTCTCTAACCTTTTCATGTCAAAGACCCCCGGATTGACACACATTAGCCACAATTGACACAAAAATACCAGATGTACAAGCTCTGTGCAAGCTTGCTGCCAACAAATAAATGGATAAAGTGGTTAAAATGATTGTGACATCGCTACATTAACTACTTTTGCTGTGGACCCCCTGGAACACCCTCATTCAAGGACCCCTGGGGGTCGCCGTACCCCACTTTGAGAACCAAATGCTCTTGGCCCGTGTTCCACCACTGTCTAAAAGGCGAAGCAATTCAGGATTAGCTGAAATATTAACCATACAAGACGCATGGCAACGTTGATTTGTTCAAGTACGTCAAATGGCTTGACCCTAATGCTTAGGAGGTTAATGTTTTACCCCTGCAGTCAAGTGCATTGAAAATGTACTGAAAGACTCCACTGACAAAGCCTTGTACAGTATATTTATATAACCTAGATATCGACGCTGTCGCACAGAAACCTTGTATCTCCATCTATCATCCTTTTAATATTTTTTCAGCCCTATTTCATACTTTGTCGTAAGATAGTGTGCCTCAAAAGTAAAAAAAATGTTTTACTTACTTAGCAAAAAATAGGCGATCTACAATTTCACAACGCATTGGCATCGCGACACATTGTGAGTTTCTACATCTGCTATTTTCTCTTTTTTCTTTTTAAATCTTCGCCTATAATGACTTGCCGGAAATAGGGAGGTGTGTGGGGTTTATAAATATCGAACTATTAACGAGAGCTTGTGACAAAATAATAACTACATTGAACCCATTGGAACATGCTGTAGGTTATTTTTCCCCTCCATTTTACTGAAACGAAACGTTTTTTTTTTGGACGTACAAGGTTTCCACCGGACAGTAGCGATGTGATGAATGAGTTTCCAGAACTCAAAAGGTCACTAAGCCAAGTGAGTTTAATGCAGTCAGTCCACAGTAATTAATGGAGCTTTTCACTATTGCTTTACATTAACTCTCTCCTAATGACCGACTTAGCCTGCTTCGTCGTCTTTTGTTCTTCTAGATGAACTTGCCAAATTCCTCTCTCGCTGCCTGCTTGCCGCAGTCTCTCCCGAATCTGTACATCGCTATTAATCATTTTTCACCTTCAGTACTTTTTGCTGCGGCCCCCCCTACATTATAACTCTAGTGTGTTAAGCTGCTTTCAGGGGTCGGGGAGGACAAAAGACTCGTCTTTACCCCAAAGTGAAGAAGAGTTATCGCTGCCACTGCTCACATCTTTTAGAGAACCTAGAGGAGATTGGGCATTACGCTTTGCAGGCAACCCCAAGAACCCTCCTCCCGTCACAGTGGCACCTGTGCCTACCCTACTGGCTTCTTTTTCTGCGCCTCCAACTTCCCTTTCCTCAGCTCAGACGGGGAGAGAATAGGGATGGCCATACTGGAACTCCAGAAGCAAAGATTTGAGTTAAAAAGGTTTTCATGATTTTTCAAAAAATAGCAGATGTACAAGCTCACAGTGACGCGCTGTGAGTTTGTATACCTGCTATTTTGTATATCTGCATTAAACCCACTAAGCCAAGTGGGTTTAATGCAGTCAGTTCAAAGTAATTAATGGGGCTTACATTAACTCTCTCCTAATGACCAACTTAGCCTGCTTCATCGTCTTTTGTTGTTCCAGAACAACTTGCCAAATTCTTCTCCATGCTGCCTGCCTGCCGCAGTCTCTCCCCATCTAATCATTTGTGCCTTCTGTACTTTCGGCTGGGAACCCCTACATAATAACTCCTGTGTATTAACCCATTAAAACCGGGAACGCATCTGTGTAAGCACTCTAACCAGTATTTTATACTTTTGCTATTCAAAAAGTAGCAGATATACATTGTAGATCTGCTACTTTTTGATTTTTTTTGAAAATGTGTGCAAATCTTTGAATATATATATATTTTTAAAGCAAACATTTGTAACTCAAATCTTTGCTTCTGGGGATTCTACAAATGTCTTCTAAATCCTAACAGTTTATTTTTTGTTCAAATATTTGCTTCTGAGGGTCCCTGGAACGAAATATTTTGAGATGGGGGGGGGGGGGGGGGGGGGGTCCATGGCTAAATACATATCATTTTGGGGGTCCTTGACATTAAAAAGTTTGAGAACCACTGATATTATAGCAACATAAGTTTTTTCAAAAAGACTGTTAGGATTTAGAAGACATTTGTAGAATCCCCCAGAAGCAAAGATTTGATTTTTAGCCCAAAGACATCCTAAAAATGACACCGATGCGTTCCTGGTCTTAATGGGTTAAGCTGCTTTCAGGGGTCGGGGGAGGAGGAAAAATAACTCTTCTTCACCCCAAAGTACGGGAGTGAGATTGCGGTCTAAGGATGGGGCTGTGAGGTTTTAGAGGATGGATGTTCTCTGTTTGACAGGCTTTTTGTAGTAGATCAGAGGGTATTGATTGCCTCTGAAGCAGTTTTACAGTGCAGTCAGTGTGGGGTCGTCTCAGGTGGCACAGAAAGGGCAGCCAACAAGCAGTGAACTCTACTAGATCAAGCAAATAGTTGTTGATGAAGCCGCCGGACCGATATGTCTGTTTGGCCTATATATATCGGACGTTATTTGATGGCTCGTATCAGCAATTAGGCAGCCGATGTGTGCTAATTTTCAACCTTTTATCAAGCCTTTTCATGTCAAGGAACCCCCCAAATTGATGTGTATTTGGTCATGCCCCCCCCCCCCCCCTCTTCTAAATCCCAACAGTTTTCTGAAAAACTTATGTTTCTATATCAGTGGTTCTCAAACTTTTTCATGTCAAGGACCCCCAAAATGATATGTATTTGGCCGCCGACCCCCATCTAAAAATGTTTTGTTCCAGGGACCCCCAGAAGCAAAGGTTTGAGTTACAAACGTTCGCTTTAAAACAATATATATTCAAGGATTTGCACATATTTTCACGACTTCTCAAAAATAGCAGATCTACAAGCTCATAGCGCGGCACTCTGTGCCGCGCTATGAGCTTGTATATCTGCTATTTTTGAATAGCCAATGTGTAAAATAATGCTTTTTAGCTTAAATCTGAAAATGACGAGTATTTAACCGGTATTTTATACTTTTATAAATTCTCCAAAAAATAGCACTTCTTACAAAACTCCCTTTGGCTGTGGGTAGAAGTGATGTACGGTACTTCTGTTTAGACAAACATCACTATAATCAGACAAAGCTCTGAGGCTCTTGTCCCCAAAAATCTCTCTGCCCAGTTCTCCTCAGCCCTGGAGCATCATTGATCTGCATTTGCACACAGCCATTGACCATTATTACCATGTGCACGGAACACCGAAGCCCGTTTTTCGCTCTCCCCAAATGTCAGCTGTTTATTAGCGTTTTTGTGTTCGCTGGCTCCCGGGTTGCCAAAGCACGTGCGTGAAACAAGCGCCGGTGTTGCCACATCCGTGAAACAAGCGGACCATGACGCACTTTGGGTGCCCATATCCCCCCGACGGGTATGGTCTAGTGATCTAAATCAGTGGTTCTCAAACTTTTTCGTGTCAAGGACCCTCAAATGTATATATATTTGGCCACGGACCCCCATATGAAAATGTTTCGTACCAGAGACCCCCAGAAGAGAAGATTTGTGTTAAAAAAATAAAAAAATTATTCAACATTTTTCAAACACGTTCAAATAGCAGATGTACAAGCTGTCAAGCTCGCAGCGTGGCACAAAGTGGCGTGCTTTGAGCTTGTAGATCTGCTATTTTTGAATAGCCAACATATAAATGGATAAAGTGGGTTGAAAGGATTGTGATGCTACATTAAATACTTTTGCTGGGGACCCCCTGGAACCCCCCCCCCCTCAAGGACCCCTGGGGGTTTCATACTTTAGCTAGCTTCATAGACTTGTTTGGCAGTGTTGGATTCATGTTGAGGCGTTTTTTCATTTAACCACTTAAACCCTCAATTTGACCTTTCACTCTGTACTTGGTCTGCTCTTGTTTCCCTGTTGAAGACCCCTGGCATAGAAAATGTGTGTGGGGGGGCGGACTTTCAGGTAGGAAGGGGCCAAACGCCTGGAGTCTAGTGAGACCACAGAGCTCTCAGTGCAGTGTTTCACTTGGCTTCACCTTTTTTTTGCAGAGAAAATAAAGTGCACGCTCATTGTTTATCCTGGATTGTTCTATAAGTATGCAGACGGGTCAGTGAGTGCATGGATTGGACCTATTGTTGTGTTGAAAAAAAAAAATCAAGATGTCAAACGTGATGCATTGTTTTAAGGGGTTCGTGCAAAGTAGTTGTTTCTTTTTTTTTTTGGTCTGGACTTGTCACTTGTGATTGCTCGACGAGCCGCAGCACAGAGACACATGTGATGTAATTACACCAGACAGACATGGAGGTTTTTTACGAGCAGGAAAAGAGCCCTGGATGGAATCAAGATGTTGAACCCGGGGAACATAAAGCACTTTGTTTACGTCTGCGACACACATTCAGAACTTTTAAAATAGAAAGGGATTTTCAGACTCTCCGAAGACTCCAAATAAACACCTCTCCATATGTTGTTGTTGTTGTTGTTGTTGTTGTTGTTGTTGTTGTTGTTGTTGTTGTTGTTGTTGTTGTTGTTGTTGTTGGGTGTTGGATATAGAGCCGAATGATGCCAACATGTTCTGATTGAGATTGAGAGTCCTACCTAGACAGATAGCAGATGTTTTTGACCATTATTTTGTTTCTCTTTGAGAACATTTAACTTAAATTAAGTTCGACACTTAGTTAAAGGTAGGGTAAGTGATTTACTTTGGTTTAAATAAGTGTTCAATAGCTCTACATTCTGATGGTAATCATTGATATAGACAGGGGTGCACATAACTTTTTAGGTCTGGTACGCAGAAGAGCACCTGGACATGTGACTTGGTGCGCCCGTCCCGTTTTGTCAACGGGGGGGGGGGGGGGGGGGTTCAGCCCGGACAGTTTTGTCAACGGGGGGGGGTCAGCACGGTGCCCACCGGACAGTTTTGTCAACGGGGGGGGGGGGGGGGAGAAAAAAATGACGCTCTGCTTCTAAATTCCGCCGATTTTCGCCGTTTTTTTTTCACGCTGTTAGATAAAGCCCCCAAGGTTGGTGCCCTGTGCTGCTGCGCTGATTTTATCCGCCAGATTGGGACGTTCACGGCATATTTTGCACCATTATGGTGCGTTCATCATCGGTGACGAGTGCCTCTAACAGCCGCTGCTGGCTGCGTGCACGCAGCGAGGCAATGCGAGGCGACGCGAGGCGATGCGAGTCATATCTCTACCCCTGTGCCTAATGGCTGTACATGGGGCCGACGGGTGCTTTAGAGTGATTGTGTGAGTGTGGCTTCAGGAAGTAAATTCCTAGCCTCGATCTCCAGGCTTTTATTTTTTAGTTTTGCTAAAAAATAAAAGCTTGGAAATTCCTGTCCCAGCTGTTGGTGCGCAAAAGCGCCTCGCGTCGCCTGATGTGGTGCGCATTTTTTATTTTGGGTGCGCATGCGCACCTGCGCACCAGCGCACCAGTTATGTGCACCCCTGGATATAGAGTGTTTGTTCAGTAAAAGGAGTCTCCCATGTCTCTCCAGCTCTTTATTAAACAGAAAATGCTTTTTCAGTGCTCTCTCCTGATTGACTTAAACTTTGTCACCTACCTGAAAATGTACTATATTCTGTTTACTAAAGAGCTGGAGAGACGTAAAGAGACCCCTGTGACCGGACAAACGCTCTGTAGTAATGATTACTATCAGAATATAGTTTTAACCTTATTAACAAAAAATAATAATAACACCAAAAAATATCACTTACCCTATACCTTTAAAATTAAGTTCAACACTTAGTTAAAGGGGATAGTTCACCCCCAAAATGTTTTTTTTTCCTATCGATTAGTCACCCCATGGAGACTTGAATTCATATATATTTTTCTGTTTTTATCGCATTCCTAAGCCAATAATTTGATGACCAGCAGCGGTTCCGGTAGGAGACACAAAGAGTCTCCTTTGTGTCTCCTACCGGAACCGCTGCCTACCGGTCCGCTGGTCATCAAATTATTGGCTTAGGAAGAATGCGACAAAAACGAAAAGATATCCATGAATTCAAGTCTCCATGGGGTGACTAATCCATAGGAAAAAAGTCTTTATTTTGGGTGAACTATCCCTTTAACACAAAAAAATGTCACTGGCACACTGACATTGCTTTTAAAGCCTAACAGATGATTGTCTTTTCCCTGTGCGATACTTTGTTTTGTCTTGTTGTGATTTGATACGTCTTTCATCATCAGAGTTCACTGATTTGTTGGCACACACACGTTTAAGGAAACGAGAGATGAATGTTAATTGACCGGTTATCCTCCTAGTGCTTTTGTTTGCTTTAGTTAGGATACTGGAGAGACAGACAGCTGAGGACAGAGAGAGGGAGGGGAGTAAAGTAACTGGTAAATGTACTCAAGTACTGTACTTAAGCATAATTTTGAGGTATTTTTTACTTCTACTCCACTACATCTCAGAGGCAAATATTATACTTTTACTCCACTACAATTATTTGAAAACGTTACTAGTTACTTTGTAGATTTAGATTATTATTACAAAACATACATTACTATTTGAAAATAGCAGGTCTACAAGCTCACAATGCGTCGCGATGCGACGCATTGTGAGCTTGTAGACCTGCTATTTTCGAAGATTTTTATTCACCTGTTTCCTAGGCTGTGTGTTTTCCACTTCCTGTCAATTTGATCCAATGAAATCCAATGAAACTGGTCAGATGACCAATGATATCCAATGAAATCGACAGGAAGTGGAAAACACAGCCTAGGAAACGGGTGAATACATTTAAAAACTTGAAATGGGACAGTCACATAATGAGTACTTTTACTTTTGGTACTTTCAGTACATTTTGATGCCAATGCTTTTGTACTCTTACTCAAGTAAATTTTGAATTCCGGACTTTTACTTGTAACAGAGTATATTTCTATATTGCAGTATTGATACTTTTACTTAAGTAAAACATTTTTAATACTTATTCGACCACTGTGAAAGGACATAAAGCACAGGTCTCTCCAGACGGATTGGATACTGTGGTCATGTGGTTGACGTAAACTATCGGCTCATGTGTAACCCTGGTTTTCTAGAGATGTTAGCCTGCAGTGTGGTGGTGACTGAAGTAATGGATGATTAAGGGTGTGGGTCCAATCGTCTGATGATGCTTCAGATTGTGAAACTCATGGCTTGGGGTTTGAGGTTAACCATGCACCTCCCAAAAAAACTGCTCTATTTGGTCTTTTTGGACTAAAGAAGAAACCTGCAGCCAGTGGATTTGAATCCGTTCCCTCCAGCTTTTCCATTGTATGATGGGACATTTTAACCACTTAACTCTTTGCTTGCCACCAACGAGATTTCTCGTCTTTTAACCCTTTAAGACCTGAAGCCGATTCTACTTGTCTCCTGAATCTCAACAGTATTCTAAAACACGTATGTTTCAATATCAGTGGGGCTCAATCTTTTTCATGTCAAGGACCCCCAAAATTATTTGTATTTGGCCGCAGACCCCCATTAAATGTTTTGTTCCAGGGACCCCCAGAAGCAAAGAATATAGTTAAAAATGTTCGCTTCAAACAATATATGTTCAAATATTTGCACACATTTTCACGATTTGTCAAAAATAGCAGATCTACTTGTATATCTGCTATTTTTGAATAGCCAAAGTGCAAAATAAGGCTTTTTTTTGCTCAAATCAAAAAGTGACACAGATGCGTTCCAGGTGTTAATGGGTTAAAAAAACAAACATATTTTATCTATTTATCTATTAACAATAACAAACAAACGGGAGGTCTCGATGACATTTTTCTTTTTTTGCGGAAGCACGGTGAAACCCTCCGTTATTAGCAACCATCAGGGGATCGATCATACTGGAGATAAATATTCTGTGACTACTTGAAAAAGTAAGAAAATCGAAAAATCGCTGGCAGTCTGTGGGCTTTATTTATTTGTATATACTCTGGCAGTGAAAGAGTTAAACCCTATATGGTTGACGACCGGAGTCCCTCAGGGCTCTATACTAGGGTATTTCTGTTGTCCGTTATTGTGGGGAAAGCTTTTGCTGAAAATAGCCAATAGACAAGCTCACAACGCGACGCGTTGCTTAGCGTTACGTCGCGCTGTGAGCTTGTCAATGGGCTATTTTCCTGCGAAAGCTTTCCCCACAATAACGGATGCTTTGGTTTAGAAAGTTGAAAGAAGTCGTTTGGATTTTCAACCGTTATTTCTGCAGCCTTGATGTTTTTCTTTCAGGAGTATGAACCAGAGTGTTAAAGGGAAGCGATTTATTTCTAGGCTATACTGGCTGTACGTATTGTAATTGAATGCTCAGTCAATATTATTCCGTTTCAAGGCCTATTTCAAAAGCACATTATTACTGCAACCTTTATTTTTTGTTGGCACTTCTGTGTCATGAAGGAGGAACTGCTGCCTCAATGTTTTATCTCACCAAAGCCGCTGTAAAGAAGATGGAATCTGTCGTCATTATCGCTGCCAGGAGATCATCATGCATTCACCCGTCTGTGTCTGTCTGTGTCTGTGTGTGTGTGTGTGTGTGTGTGTGTGTATCTGTAATATTCGTTGTGATCATAGCAGCACCGCAATGAGGATGAATTAAAGATACAGGTATTGGGTAGAGAGAACAACTACAGAGAAGTGGTAACACTAGAATAAATAGGATAACAATAATAATATAGAATACAGTGTACGTTTGGCCCTCTGCACCTGTGCATAGTGTAAGACACCAATTAGGTAGAAATAGAGGCGTATAGGCATTGAGTGCTTTCTGGCAAAAACTTTGAAAAAGAAAATAATCTTCTAAAAGATGGCCGTACATATTCACTTCAGCCCCGCCTCTCAATACGCCAGTATTTTGTGCACTTTTTGCAACAAAATGGACCACTTATGCTATTTGTGTCAGTTACCCTGCGCTCGCAGCAATATCAGAGGGCTAGAGAAGGAATTCTGCCAAGCCGTTCCGTTCCTGTCTTGAGTTATAATCATCTGTCTCAGGCCAAGTTCCATATTTTCGGTTGTGGATTGTTCAATGGCAGACCAAAACATCGTCCCACGGTGAGCGGTTTCATTTCAATTCCCAGAGCGCTGTGGGGTTCATGGATGTTAGACTAAATTGGGGCTGTGTTATTGACACAAAACCCAGAAAGCCTTGTTTTCTCCTTTTGTTACATTATTTAGTATTTGCCCTAGACTAGGGGTTTACCAGATTTTTTCCATGTCAAGGACCCCCCAAATAGCCATTGCCTCTGGTAGGGCTGTCACGATTATTACATTTTACTTGACCATTAATTGTCATACAAATAATTGGAGTTGAAAAAAAAAATGCAATATTTTTAACCCATTCAATCCGGGAACGTATCTCTGTCATTTTAGATTTCTGAGGCTATTCAAAAATAGCCTAAACAATTGCCTAATTAGCTCATAGAAGCGGCACTGAGTGCCCCACCAAAAGCAACGATTTACAAATGTTCACGATAAGAAAAAAGGTCTATATGTTCAAAGCGCCGCACTCGGTGCCACGCTATGAGCTTGTAGATCTGCTATTTTTGAATAGCCAAAAGAAATCTTAAAATGGCAAGAGAGGCGTTCCTGGATTGAATGGGTCAATTAATGCTCAGGCAGCAGCAGCATGCCTAGGAATGAATGGCTGTTTGTTGTGCCACACAGTGTAATAAATATGATGAGAGGAGGATGGGAGTAATTCAATTCTCTTTAGGCCACATTATTTACCCCCGTGTCCCAGAGACTGAAAACCAACACGGCTAAGAACTATGCCAAGACACAATAGAAAGACACCCCCCCCCCCCCCCCACCCAAACCTCAAGCCACACTTTCCTCTGTAGTCGGGGCGTAGTAATGACTTCCATCTTTATTCCATCCTCAATCAAGTATATCGTTGCTGTCAGGCGGAAGGAAACCTTGTATGTCCAAAAAACGTTAACTTTATTCAGGAAATCACAGAATTTTTATCTCCAGTATAATCGATCCCCTGATGGGTGCTAATCACTGAGGGTTTGCTCTGTGTGGTTTCACAAATGTCAACGAGGTCATCGCGACCTTGTTGACATTAATTGTCTGGTGTTGAAAATAGCATGTCTGGGTCATAGTAAAAGAAAAAAGTGCTTAGGAGCCGAGATACAGCCTTTTTCAGTAATAAGTTAAACAAGGAGTGAATGGAGCAGCAAATCTTCAGATAATGATATCTTGGGTTCTGAACGTTAAAAAAGGAAAAAAAGAAACGTTTTCTTTTTTTTTAAAACACGTCATTGGCACGTTGCGCCATTGCGGTGAAACACGTCAATGGCACTCAATGAGTTATTGATTTTCATTGGTTCGTAAACTTGTTCGTGACCAGGACCCTCAAATTGTTTTGTATTTGGCCGCGGACCCGCCATTTGAAAATGTTTTGTCAGGGACCTCCAGAAGAGGATATATATATTTTTTAATCTAAATTATTCAAAAGTTTCCAAATATTTTTGTTAACCCATTAAGACCTGAAGCCGATTCTACAAATGTCTTCTAAATCCCAACAGTATTCCGAAAAAACCTATGTTTCTATATCAGTGGTTCTCAAACTTTTTCATGTCAAGGACCTCCAAAATTATATGTATTTGGTCGCCGACCCCATCCCAAAATATTTAGTTCCAGGGACCCCCAGAATCAAAGATTTGAGCTAAAAAAAAAAGGCTTTAAAATGATATATATTCAAAGATTTGCACACATTTTCACGATTTTTCAAAAATAGCAGATCTACAAGCTCGTAGCGCGGCACTCGTGCCGCGCTACGAGCTTGTATATCTGCTATTTTTGAATAGCCAAAGTGTAAAATAATGCTTTTTAGCTCAAATAAAAAAGTGACACAGATAAGTTCGAGGTCTTAATGGGTCGATATGGAGATAAAAGGTTTCTGCCCGACAGCGGCAATGTTCATCAAGAATGGTGAATAGTTTGTTTCGGAAAAAACAAATACAAAATAGAAAGGATGGTGATGCATTTTTCAGCATGTCATTGGTGTTGACGTTGTGTTGTCCTGATGATGATGTGTGCTTTTCCCTGTGGTGTGGGTTCACTTCATTCCTGCTCGTTTCCAGGGTAACCACGTTCCCGTCAATTCACCGTGACAAGAGGATGTTTTTGGTCTCCATGGAAACAAAGCGGTTTAACCACTATATGGTCGTTGAGGCGGGAGTCCCTCAGCACTTTGTACTAAAGTGACTTTTCACTTTTCACTCTGCATTAAATATGTTCGCTGAAAATAGCCGATCGACAAGCTCACAAGTAACGAAAATCATGAGCTTGTCGATCTGCTATTTTCTGCGAAAGTTTAACCCAGAATATGGATCCTGGGGTTTTAAGTGGCTAATGGATGCATTGAGAGTAGTAGAGTTGTTCCGATAACGATACCGGTATCGGAAAATCTGCCGATGCTGCTGGTATCGGTGACAGTGTTGCCAGATCCTGTGAGAGAAACAAGCAACCAGGTCTAGGAAAAACAGCCTAAAAGAAGCAACTATGGGCCACATGAGCACTTTAACCTATACATCAGCTATTTGAAAATAGCAGATCTACAAGCTCACAACGCGTGGCGATGCGACGCGCTGTGAGCTTGTAGATCTGCTATTTTCAAATAAAATCTTGCGGTCGAAATTATAATAAGCAGATCTGGCAACCCTGATCGGCGAGTATGCCAGTATATGCCATTCCGATACCACGTAATTTATCACATGGTGATATTTCATTTAAAGTCATATTTTGATTGTGTGTGTGTGTGTGTGGGGGCTCCTTTCTCACTGTTTCACTAATCGCAGATTAGGATTTGGCCTGACAACGTTTTTTCAGTGGTGAGATTTTATTTTGCTTTAATCCGTGTTTTATTGACAATCAATACTCACTTGACATAATACTGTCATATACTGAGGCCACTTAACCCATTAAGACCTGCAAAGCAACCACTTTAACCATTATTCTAGAAAAATCGTTAACATTTGTGCAAATCTTTGAATATTATGTTAAAGCGAACATTTTGAACTCAAATCTTTGCTTCTGGGGGTCCCTGAAACTAAATATTTTGAGATGGGGTCCGCGGCCAAATTCATATAATTTTGGGGGTCCTTGACATGAAAAGGGTTGAGAACCCCCAGAAGCAAAGATTTGAGTTACAAATGTTTGCTTTAAAAAAATATATATATATTCAAAGATTTGCACACATTTTCACGATTTTTCAAAAAATAGCAGATCTACAAGCTTGTATATCTGCTATTTTTGAATAGCCAAAGAAATCTTAAAATGACACGGATGCGTTCCCGGTCTTAATGTGTTAAAAAGCATTCAAATCTTTGCTTTCTTGGACTGATAGCCATTAGAGCCCCCCCCACCCCACCCCCCCTCTAGCTTTGATAAGCCTTTCACACTTATAGTGATTCCTCATTAGCGCATAGTAATTGCTGGGGATTCATCAGTGTGATGTGTGACCAATCAGGGTAGAGGACAGACAGATTGAGTGGGGCCAATGAAAAGGAGTCGGCTAATGACATCGGACATTGATTTTCTTTTTATTCCCCCCGGGGGGGTTCTGTAATTGACTCTTTCAGTCTGCGTTTCTTTCTGGGTGGATGTGACAGTGGAGGGGGGGGGGGGGTGCCAAAAATTTGGTTGGCTTCTGATATTCACGTGGGCGATAGTTTCACTCTGTTAACACGCTGTAGTGCAGGGGTCTTCAACAGGGGGTCCGGGACCCCTAGGGGGTCCTCAGAGTTACTACAAGGGGTCCGCCAAATCTTTGTGTGATAGGATTTTTTATTTTACCTTAACCACCTGAACCCTAGCATCACTTTTCTGAGGAGAACTTTAGCCAAAAATAGCAGATCTACAAGCTCACAACGCCTCGCGCTGCGAGGCGTTGTGAGCTTGTAGATCGGCTATTTTTGGCAAAGAGGCATAGGTGTAGTAGAGGGAAAAAAGAGCAGACCACGTAAACAAAAAACGTTGAATCTGAAACACAATTTTATACGATATAGTGGGGGGTCCCTGCTTCATCTCTCCCTCAGCTAGGGGGTCCTTGGACTGAAAACGTTGAAGACCCCTGCTGTAGTGTATTTTAGGTTTACCAGGGTTTGGATTTTAAATATCGTCTCTGTCGGGTGGAAACCTCTTTAACTCCAAAACCGTTACCTTTCAAGATTCAAATTCAGAAATAGCAAAAGTAGCACATCCACATCTGCTTTTGTGTGACGCTGTAGATCAAGTAGGGGCGTTGAGTTACGAAAAAACACAAAAGGTTATCTAGAGATAAGAGGTAGGGGTGTTTGAAAAAATCGATTCGAATACGAATCACGATTCTACTATTGGACGATTCAGAATCGATTCTCATTTTTTTTTAAATCGATTAAAAAAAATAAAAAAAAACCTTTACAATTATAAAAGCTACATAAATTTACTCTGTTCTCATGCCAGCAGATTGGAGTAGATCCTGAAATCCTATGTTTTGAATCAATAATCGTTTTGAATCGAGAATCGTTTGAATCGGAAAAACACGCTTTTAAAAAAAAAACGATTTTGAATCGAGAATCGTTTGTTTTGAAAAAATCGATAAAAATCGGAATCGTGACCCCAAGAATCGGAATCGAATCGAATCGTGAAATAGCAGACGATTCACAGCCCTAATAAGAGGTTTCACTGTGGGTGGAAACCTTGTACGTCCATTTTTCCTCTTTTTGATTTTTTTTTTCCCCCCATAAATTCCCTATTTTATGTTGTCAAGCTCAACAACGTGGAGCTATTTTAGATTTTTTTTTGTGAGTAATTGCCCAAAAATGCTATTTTGAATACATAATAACAGCACCAGATCTGTCACCAGATCATCAGACATGTCTCCTCATGTCTGCCTGGATGAAACAGAGCCACCTTCCAGACCATGTCACACCAATTCCTATTGGTTTCACTTCACATGGACTGATGTTCCAGCATGTTTCAGAGGTGTGTGTGTGTGTGTGTGTGTGTGTGTCTGTGCATGCGTGTGTGCGTGTGTGTGTGCGCGCGTGTTACTGTACTTGTGAGGACCAATATTCCACAGTTTTCAAATGCTTCCATCATACAGTCTGGAGCAACGGAAGCTCTGAAAATGATCAAGCGGATGTGACACCTCCTCCTCAGAAATGAAAAATGTCATGTAGATTTATTTTAAGATATATTTTCGTGATCGGAAATGACGGGACAGATGACAGCTTCCTGTCTCGGATTTCGGGAGGTGTAGTTCCAGACTCTATGTACTGGCATTCGGAGATTGTGGAATAGTTGTCTGGCTAGAGAGAGACTAGGGAAAACAACATGGACGCTGAAGGCTGTTGGGTTCACTTCACATCAACCGGAGACAGGCTGTGGGATAGAGATGTTCCAGCATGTTTCAGAGCTAGCTGTGTGTGTGTGTGTGTGTGTGTGTGTGTGTGTGTGTGTGTGTGTGTGTGTGTGTGTGTGTGTGTGTGTGTGTGTGTGTGTGTGTGTGTGTGTGTGTGTGTGTGTGTGTGTGTGTGTGTGTGTGTGTGTGTGTGAGTGTCTGTGTGAGATAGCTCGTCCCTGACTGTATTGGCGGGGGAAAACAGTCCTTCAATATGAGAGTCCTTGGATTCTTATGTATTGAAGACGTTCTCAGTCGCCACGACTGATTTTTCCGTCATTTTGGATTCCATAGAAGCCAGCATTAGGGCTCTCACGATTACATATTTAAGTTGACGATTAATTGTCACTCAAATAATTGTGATTTAACGATTTAATTGTGCGTTTGGCATTCAACTTATGAAAAAAAAATGTATTTCTGTTTGCCATTTAGGCTTTGTAATAAAACATTGCACAGGGCAAATAACTTAAATATACAAAGAAATTATTGACATTTAATTTTATACATGTAAAAAAACAGTGTTTCTGCTTCATTTAATATTCGGAAATGTGTGAAACATGGAACATTTTCAACATGGAAACGATTATGACGATAATGCAACGATATTTTGCTATTAGACGATTATGTCATAATTGTGACAGTCGCACACTGAAAAAAAGATCTACAAGCTCACAACGAGGAGCTTGTAGATGGTGCGACGTGATGTGAGCTTGTAGATCGTCTATTTTCGGTATTTGAAGTGATCAAACCAGCAAATAGTGGAATATATGCATCCAATACCGATGCACTGACTCCCTCCCGCTCCTACTTCCATTCTTTTCCCTATTTGTTTCCCCTCTGGCAGGCCCAAACAAACCAGTCTTTCTGAAAGCACAGGTTTTGTTCTTCATTTGGCACTAAACCAAAAACAGAGCCACAGTTTAGACACATTATTTATTCAGCGGCTTCTCAAACTGGGTCACTGTGCTGCTGCATGTTCTCTGGGGTCACAGTTACACTCATCATGTCCAGTCTGATTCCCACAACACACCAGTGATGGAAAGTAACTGAGTACATTTACTCAAGTACCGTACTTAACTCATTCACTGCCATAGGACGACTGTGACGACTTTTTTTCCAAAGGCCCAGACTGCCAAGGACGACTATGACAACTTTGGAGGGTTTTTATTTTTTAATTTTTTTACATTTTTTTTAATTTTGTACACAGAACCAGGAGATAACGTGATCCAAAGATTTACTGCTCCATTCACTTCCTGGTTAAAGTATTTGGGAAATCATCTCTATCTCGGCTCCTGTGTTTTACTGTGTGTTTTTGGCGAGACATGCTATTTTCAACTGGGTATAAAAAGAGAACGGGAGCACAGTGAAACCCTCTGTGATTAGCAACCATCAGGGGGTCGATCATACTGGAGATAAATATTCTGTGACTACTTGAAAAGGTAAGAAAATCGCAAAATCGCTGGCAGTCTGGGCTTTTTGTGATATTTAGTGAATGTTAGTGAATGAGTTAACTAATTTTGCTGGTGACCCCCTGGTACCCCGCCCCCCCAAGGACCCCTGGGGTTCCCCGGACCCCACTTTGAGAACCAATGATGTAACATACGTGGTGGTGAGCCTCTTTGACATAAGAAAGTGAAAGTTTCACTTTCTACGCCTAGGAGCAGTAGTTTCTCCTTTGTGTTTGTTGACGTTTTTCACCTGCAGACAGAAAAAAACAGCTGACCTTCTTTTATAAACGATTGGCACCTTTTACCGCGATATTTATTTACTTCCATTCTTTTCCCTATTTGTTTCCCCTCTGGCAGGCCCAAACAAACCAGTCTTTCTGAAAGCGTACGTTTTTGTTCTTCATTTGGCACTAAACCAAAAACAGAGCCACAGTTTAGCCACATTATTTATTCACAGGCTTCTCAAACTGGGTCACTGTGCTGCTGCATGTTCTCTGAGGTCACAGTTACAATCATCATGTCCAGTCTGATTCCCACAACACCCCAGTGGTGGAAAAAGTAACTATTAAGTACATTTACTCAATTTTGAGGTATTTTTACTTTACAGGAGTGTTTCCAATTTCCAATACTTTTACTTCCACACATTTCAGACGCAACCGGACGCGTTGAGAGCTTTGTAGATCTGCTATTTTTGGCTAACGTCAAGAACGACTTATGACGACTTTTTGAAACGCATCCGTGTCATTTCAGATTTCTTTGGCTATTCAAAAATAGCAGATATACAAGCTCATAGCGCGGTGAGCTTGTAGATCTGCTATTTTTTGAAAAAGTGTGCAGATCTTTTAATATATATTTTTTAAAGTGAACATTTGTAACTCAAATCTTCGCTTCGGGGGGGGGGGGGGGGGGGGGGGGGGGGGGGGACAAATGTTTACAAATGTTCGCTTTAAAACAATATACATTTAAAGATTTGCACAAATGTTAACGAAAAAAATAAAAAGCAGATCTACAAGCTCATGGTGCGGCACCGAGTGCCGCGCTATGAGGTTGTAGATCTGCTATTTTTGAATAGCCAAACAAATCAAAAAATGACACGAGATTCGCTCCCCGGATTGAATGGGTTAAATGCACGGCTGGCGTCGCATGCTAGCAAATATACAAGGTGGAGAGTTCGTGATGCGTTGTGAACTTGTAGATTTGCTATTTTACTGACTGAGCACCACTGACACCAGCACGCAACTGCCGTTAAATATAACTGAGGCTCAGCAGCAGCCGGCGAGCCGAGGACCATTCGGAGATGTGTTCTGTTCAGCACTGTGTGAACAACTCCTGCCTGGAGAAACCCTGCTGATGTCCCAGATAACAACCCAATGTTTCTGCTCCGTTCTGTTCTGGTCCGTTCTGTTCTGCTCCTCCGCTGTCCAGATGCACACAGCGGCAGGGCTGACAGCTCAGCAGAAAAAACATAACGCACAACTTTAATGTTTTTTCTGATAAAATGGCATCTTATCTACTACGACTGATTCAGTTCAGTCGGTGTCAACCAATGTGTTTTGTTTTTTCTGGCTTTGCTGCTCCATTTACTTCTTGGTTAACTTATTACTTAAAAAGGCTGTATCTCGGCTCCTGTGTACTTTTTTTTTACTATGTATTTTTGGCAGAGACATGCTATTTTCAAAGGCGTATACAATTGAACGGGGAGGTCGCGATGCCATTTTTTTTTGTTGCGCGGAAGCAAATATTCTGTGACTACTTGAAAATGGTAAGAAAATCGAAAAATCGAACACTCGAAAAAAGAAATACTCGTGTTAACTCGTTCTTGGCAGCCAGAGAGTTAAGTAAGGCATTAATTTACTAAAAAAGTTCGAATAAAATACATTAAAAAGTTAAAATATGGTGATGAGCGGTTTCTGACCCGCTCATCAGCAACAATATCATTTAATATTTAGAAAAATCCTATGTAATCGTGAAACGTCGTCAATTAATCGTATTTATTCAGCTATTTCACGTCGCCCTCATGTCCTCATGATCAAACAAGGGTCACTAATAATCAGGACTTTGTACCGTCATGACACAGGATCACAGAGGAACAATACATTCACAGAAGAGAGAAGACATTACATAAACCATATGACCAAATATATGGCTTAAACAACCAACAACAAAGGCATTAACAAAACGATATAACCAACATCTTTTCCCCACCGTAATCACAATAACAATATTCGCTATTAATAATCGTGATTACAATATTAACCAAAATAATCAGGATTATCCTTTTAGCCGTAATCCTTGAGAACCACCCCCCCCCCCCCAGGCACAGCGTGACTTCTGGGTCACCTGTCATAATCATGGAGTGCTTTATGATCTATGAGCCTTTAGATGCTCTTCATTGATTTCCTCCAATGGCAGTTCAATGAGCAATGATGCAGCCTTAAGTGCTTGGTGAAAGGCAGTAATGCTTAGTCCTAGGCTCTGCCATTCTGCTGGTCAACATTATTATAATGGCACAATGGCGGCATCTTCCTCCATTCCCACTTTGCTCTCTCTCTCTCTCTCTCTCTCTCTCTCTCTCTCTCTCTCTCTCTCTCTCTCTCTCTCTCTCTCTCTCTCTCTCTCTCTCTCTCTCTCTCTCACACACAGAGGGAGAATAGCGGCCAGGATTACATAGGCAATTGCCACCGGCTGAAAAAATGGGTTACAAAAAAGTCTAAATCCTTTTTTGAAAAAACATATAACGGTAGTTCTCAAACATTTCCATGTCAAGGACCACCCCCAAAATGATATGTATTTGGCCGCGGACCCCTATCTCAAACTATTTTGTTCCAGGGACCCCCTCCAGAAGCATTTTCATGATAACAAAACAAGCTACAAGCTACACAAATGTACACAGATGCATTCCTGGATTGAAGGGGTTAAACCCTCGCACTGGTTCCCTTGTATGTCAGAGAAAATTGATTTCAAAATACTGTTGTTGTTCTATAAAGCTTTGAAAGGTTTTTAGGGCCAAAAACACATTTGTGATCTTGTGCTGATAATCATCATGAACCATTCCAGACCTCACTGGAGTCATCTGGGGAAAGAAAGGTCTGCTTTCCCTCCATAGAATCAAAACTAAACACACACAGAAGCAGCATTTAGATTTTTTTATGCACCACATATCTGGTAACAAACTAGCAGAAAAGTGCAAAGCCTGCTGTCACGCTTAGTTCTAATAGATCACAGCTAAATACCTTTCTTTCTGTTTGCCCTCTGCCTTTCATTGAGTTATTTTTCTTTCTTTTCTCTCCTGCACTTTTTATAATGTGTTTCCTTTTGCTTGATGTCTGGTGTATTATAGCACATTATCTAGTTGTTGGAATGTGCTATGCTAATGCCTTGCCTCTCTCTCTCTCTCTCTCTCTCTCTCTCTCTCTCTCTCTCTCTCTCTCTCTCTCTCTCTCTCTCTCTCTTTCTGTTTCTCTCTCTCTGTTTCTCTCTCTCTCTGTTTCTTTGTCTGTCTGTTTCTTTGTCTGTCTGTCTGGCTGGCTGGCTGTCTCTCTCTCTCTCTCTCTCTCTCTCTCTCTCTCTCTCTCTCTCTCTCTCTCTCTCTCTCTCTCTCTCTCTCTCTCTCTCTCTCTCTCTGACATTGAGCCTCAGTGCAGCAAAATCACTGCTTCTTTTCCAAGAGGTATTAATGTGTACACAGACAAGAGGTATTAATGTGTACACAGACAAGAGGTATTAATGTGTACACAGACAAGAGGTATTAATGTGTACACAGACAAGAGGTATTAATGTGTACACAGACAAGAGGTATTAATGTGTACACAGACAAGAGGTATTAATGTGTACACAGACAAGAGGTATTAATGTGTACACAGACGGCATCAAATGGTCCACTGTGATGAAAGAGGCAATTACAGGGAGCGTTCCAAAGAGCAAAGTGCTCCGTTGGATGTTAATGGTTTTCATTGGACGTTGGTCACATTTTAGCCAATCTCTGTCCAGACAGATTTTTTTTGCATGAACGTCTGTCAGTTGGTCTGAAGCTATGCTCGCACTGGCAGCCCCCACATCACATTTTTGGCCTATCCAGATTGGAAGCGGTGTTGCCAGATTTTGCGATAGAAACAAGAAACCAGGTCTATGAAAACGAGCCCAAAAGAAGAGACTAGGCCACATGAGCACTTTAAACCTAAATATATGCTGCTATTTGAAAATAGTCGATCTACAAGCTCACAACGCAGCGTGATGTGATGCGTTGTGAGCTTGTAGATCTGCTATTTTCAAAAGAATATCTGTACAAATTTGAAACACTTCATCTTTTACTCAAACCAACAACACATGGGTTCCACATGCTCATGTGACCACAGCACGGGTGTCTCTCCGTCTGAAGCTCATGATCCCCACCCCCAAATCAGGCTAAATGTGATTACTGTAATAACCACCTGCACACATCACACATGTAATAGGATTAGGTTGAATTATCTCATCAGATCAGATTAGGATACCAAGTAAACCCCGCCTGAAGTAAGTGTGTGTGTGTGTGTGTGTGTGTGTGTGTGTGTGTGTGTGTGTGTGTGTGTGTGTGTGTGTGTGTGTGTGTGTGTGTGTGTGTGTGTGTGTGTGTGTGTGTGTGTGTGTGTGTGTGTGTGTGTGTGTGTGTGTGTGTGTGTGTGTGTGAAGTCGGACTTTAGGGATTACGAATGACTACTGACCACATTAAGTGGTGATTTACAGTGGTAGGCACTTCCTAAATGTTGTTGGCTTGCTTCCAGCAGTGGTTGCTGCATGCGGTCCATTAACACAGTAATGTTGTGTGTGTTGGGTTTACACACACACACACGTGTGTCCACTTTGAGGAGGTGTTTGTAATTGAGCTGACGATGTGTCCAGGTCCACAGAAAAGGGACAGAGACAATGTATTTCAATGTGTGACACATCATTTGAAAGCGTTAGTAGTTTATACCTGTTCTGTCCTTTCATAATCTGTAGAACAGTGGTACCCAAACTGGGGGTGTGGACCCCCAGGGGGGTCCCCAAATTGTTTTGGCGGGTCCCCAAATGATTAGCTTAATGTGCAACATTGTTTTCTCACTCATCAGTAAACAAACCGACATACAGTATAAGTGTATACAGGGTATATCTGCACATTTCTAAAGTGACAACTTAATGACTTTTAAGACCTTTTAACCCATTAAGACCTGGAACGCATCTGTTATCATTATTTGACACTTTGGCTATTCAAAAATAGCAGATCTACAAGCTCATAGCGCGGCACCGAGTGCCAAATTAACACTGCTTCTTCCTCCAAATTAACACTGCTTCTTCCTCCAAATTAACACTGCTTCTTCCTCCTCCTCCTCCCACAGCTGTCCGTTCCTGGCTCGCCAGTTGACCCCGGCCATCCCGGTGATAGGTGGCGTGTTGTTCCTGTTTGTGCTGGGAACCCTGCTGAGAACCAGCTTCAGCGACCCAGGGGTGTTACCCCGCGCCTCCCCGGACGAGGCCGCCGACCTGGAGAGGCAGATAGGTAAGACGTTTTTTTTTGACAAAACGATTAGTTTTTTTATCAGAGCGAGTGGGAAACGTGTGAACGCTCTGGATCTGGTCTCCTATGACCCCATTTATATGCTGCCGTACGACGGTGTTGTGCGCCGAACATGTTCCCAGCATGTTCGCAAGGCCGCACAGGTATGACAGTGGACCTAGATGCTGCAAGTGCACCACTGCTCGCCAGCACAGTGTTATAGCAGTGTTTAACACTTCAAAATGGCCATACTTTCACACGCACACACACACACACACACACACACACAGACACACACACACACACACACACACACACACACACACACACACACACACACACACACACACACACACACACACACACACACACACACACACACACACACATTCAATAAACTTAAAAAATAGCAGCAATTTTTAAAATGTGTTTAAAGGTATCTGCTCTATTTTTCTGTCTTTAATCTGTCTCTCTCTCTCTCTCTCTCTCTCTCTCTCTTTCCTCCAAGTCAGACCAGGCTGTGAGTAAGAGATAACATTAAAAGTCCTTTTCCATATCAGAGCATCTTTCTCTCTCTCTCTCTCTTTCTCTCTCTCTCTCTCTCTCTCTCTCTCTCTCTCTTTCCTCCAAGTCAGACCAGGCTGTGAGTAAGAGATAACATTAAAAGTCCTTTTCCATATCAGAGCATCTCTCTCTCTCTCTCTCTCTCTCTCGCTCCTTTCCCATGCGTTCTCTCCTCCACTATATATCTGTTTCAGCGTAAGCCTCTCTGCATGGCTCTAATCCCAGGCAGGCTTGGTGTGGAATGTGTGCTGGAAGTGCTCTAGCTTATATATGGAGGCAGAGAGAGAAGGAAAGGACTGAAGGACTGAAAGATCTGCTATTTTTGTGAAAATTTCGTGAAAATGTGTGCAAACCTTTGAATACTGTATATATATATATATATTTAAAAGCGAACATTTGTAACTCAAATCTTTGCTTCTGGGGGTCCCTGGAACAAAATATTTTGAGATGGGGGTCCGCAGCCAAATACATATAATTTTGGGGTCCTTGACATGAAAAAGTTTGAGCACCACTGACATAGTAACATACGTTTTTTTCAAAAAACTGTTAGGATTTATAAGACATCTTATAGAATCGGAACCTCAGGCCTTAATGGGTTAAAAGACAACGTGAGGTGATGCTTGTGGGAAGCGCAGTAAGGGCTGCAACCATCCATTATGTTACTTTTTTTTTTGATTAATCGAATAATCAAGAAGCGTATCTTTTTTTTTATTTGATGTGTCAATGACTCATCGGGGGGAAGGGCTAGTTTGGAAACCCTGGTGTAGAGAAACAGCCCACTGCCCTCAATATTATTTTAAAGTTGTTTTATTTTTGGAATGCGACGCTCGCATTTCCCAATGATGTTACTCTGTTCCATGCTGCAGGCTAGCGGGGAACTCGTTAAACGAACTCTGGGCTCTGTCTTAATTAATCTCTTTAGGAGACTTCTAACAGCTGTGGGAGGGGAGGGCAGAACGGAGAAAGAGCTCAGATCAGAAAGCAATAGAGAGTATGCACATGCGTCACTTCTCTAAAAAAGCATTATTTTACACTTTGGCTATTCAAAAATAGCAGATCTACAAGCTCGTAGCGCGGCACCGAGTGCCGCGCTACGAGCTTGCAGATCTGCTATTTTTGAAAAATCGTGAAAATGTGTGCAAATTAATAGACCCCTTAACAGACGACGTCACATTGATAAGAACCAGTATGCGACGCGTGCAACCAGTATGCGCGCAATGAAACCCATTCTGTTAGGTCTCGCTAGGACGCGCATCACTAGCCAACACACAAGAGGGGGGTTGGGGTGCATTGAAACCAGCGCACCCCGAAACAACAGGTTGAGAATTGCATGCATGAAACAATCACCTGTGCATCAATTCTCAATGTTGGTAAACAAATAATTGGTCTATATATTTATATTCTTTTAAAGCGAACATTTTTTACTCAAATCTTTGCTTCTGGGGGTCCCTGGAACAACATATTTTGAGATGGGGGTCCGCGGTCAAATACATATCATTTTGGGGGTCCTTGACATGAAAAAGTTTGAGCACCACTGATATAGAAACATAGGTTTTTCAGAAAACTGTTGGGATGTATGTAGAAGACATTTTGTAGAAATCGGCTTCAGGTCTTAATGGGTTGTTAATGCAGGAGGCAGCAGGACGTTGCCTTTTTGAAAACGAGCGCTTCCAAACTCTGACACTTAGGAAAATAATCACTGCACAGAATGTATTGACAGAAAGTAGCTCATAACATGTCTCTGCGGTGGATTTTTAAGAAACAAAGACTTTACAGATAGAAAGAGGATAATTCAAACATTCCGTACAGCTGCCATGTTGGTGAGTTTAATGTTGTTTGATACAATCAGATAGGACTTTTCTGGGCTGTGAAGGCCAGAAAAGTACTTCTTTGACACTCTTTCGGCGTTCCCGCATAACTTCCGGGTACGATGATGTCACACGCATAGCCTCTATTGTTTAGAACGATTTAGAACTACATTGCAGGCTTGTAAATATGAACAATGTATAGTGTTCATTTACAGGGCTCTGCCACCACGACCATTACAGTTGTATTGATGCTTAATTGTCATACAAATAAATGCGGTTAATGGTTTAATTTAAACATTTTTAGGCATTGCGACCTAAAATTGCACCGGGCAGATCTGATTTGCTTTCCAAAATATTACAGAACAGATCTACAAGCTCATAGCGCATGAGCTTGTATATCTGCTATTTTTGAATAGCCAAAGCTAAGTGGTTAAAAATGATTGTGACGCTATGTTAACTAATTTTGCCCACTGGTTGAAAACCACTGCCATAATGGAATATTAACCCATTCAATGCGGGAACGCATCTCTTGTAATTTTAGATGTCTTTGGCTATTAAAAAAAAATCACACCCAGTGTGAAGTGGGCGGTGTGGTCACAGTGGTCATCACAGTGATGGAAGTGATTCACTTAAAAAAAAAACATAAAAGTGTTTTTTTTAAGTGCATAGTCCTATTTATAGGGCTATGCACATGTGTCATGTGTTTCTAGCCAATCACAGTCCTGAATAGAGTCATGGTGGCCAATCATGGTGCAGGGTTAGGGGGGTACAATGGTGGCCAATCACAGCGCAGGGTTGGGGGGGGTGCAATTGGGTCGATGTCCAAACCTCACATATAGGGGCGGTTGCACCGCCCAAAAATTGCAGATATACAAGCTGCCGGTCGGTACGGTTGGTGGGAGAATGCCAAGAGCTGAGCCTGTCTGTATAGCAGCCAGGGTCTGATAAAGCCCTGAGTTACCCTCCTCTCTCTCTCTGCTGTGAAACACAGCCAGCCCAGCCTCTCTGCCTGCCCTGTGGACTGAAGGAGCAGAGCAGCAGGCTTATTATGGCCCTTCCAAGAAGAATTTGGAACAACATTAAAAATGGCGCTGCGCTGCTGCTGCCTTTGGCGGGGGAAGAGAAAACACACACTCACTTTGATGAGAGTGTGTGTGTGTGTGTGTGTGTGTGTGTGTGTGTGTGTGGGGATGTGGTAGGTCTCAGGGACAGGGGCTGCTGTGAGACAGAATGACTAAATAAAGGCATATTGACTCAGGGTACTGATGGCTAAGTAAACACTTGGAGGAGTTGGGGACTGAAGGGAAAAAATAAGTACAGGTATATGCGCGTGTGTGTGTGTGTGTGTGTGTGTGTGTGTGTGTGTGTGTGTGTGTGTGTGTGTGTGTGTGTGTGTGTGTGTGTGTGTGTGTGTGTGTGTGTGTGTGTGTGTGTGTGTGTGTGTGTATCGTCTCTGTCGGGTGGAATATCCAAAACTGTTACCTACTTTTCAGAATTCAAATTCAAAAGCCGCGTTTGGAGCTTGTAGATCTGCTACTTTTGATGCTTTTGTGTGACGATGTAGTCTGATCAAGTAGGGCGTTAATTTATGAAGAAAAAAATCACACCCTGTGTGAAGGTAGCGGCGCCTTTGATACATGTGTTTATAATGTGTTTATAGCCACGTGTCATGTGAAGCTTGACCAATCACTTTGTTGACGCACCTGACCAATCAGAACGTTGACGGACCTGACCAATCAGAACGTTGACGGACCTGACCAATCAGAACGTTGACGGACCTGACCAATCAGAACGTTGACGGACACGGACAAAGTCAGGTATAGAGCAGGATCCGCTCTAGCGCCGCTAAAAAAGAGAGTGGTGCCTTTGAATTAGTGTAACTGGTTGCATCCTTGTGTTGCAATCAGCTGCAGCTGTTGAGGCCGTGCTCGGACGGACGGACGGACGGACGGACCCACACACACGGTCAAGTGTAGGAGTGGCTGGCACCACTAAAAACAAGTATGACCAAAGTCATAATAAAGCCGCATGTGCCAGGCTTTTTTGGCCCCAATATTTTCATAGACCTGATTACTTGTTTTTTGGATTGCTTGTTTCTCTCGCCAAACCTGGCAACATTTAGCGTTGCAAATTAACGCTCTGAAGTTTTTTATATAAGTGGTGGCAACATTTTGTGACACCACACGGGTCTTCCCAACAATAGCTAAGATTGAAGTCAGTGTGAACATGGGCAAATAATTAATAACTTAATAGGCAAACTAGGTGTAATGAAGCACGCTAGCATTTAGGCTAACCCTCCTGGGCTGAAGCTGTCTCCCTTTCTCTCTCTCTCTGCTGTGTAACTCCGTGCGTTGCCTTGTTGTGATGTTCGTCCATGCTGGCCCCTAATATGGTGTGCTTCCGGGTGGATAGACCTAACTAACAATGAGGATCGTTCTGATTGGTTCCCTTCCCAACTAGTCCCTCAAAAAGAGTAATTCTGATTGGATCTCTTCTCCATTCGTCCCGCCCTAACATTTTCGTCTCGTCTAATTCGTTGACTAACGTGTCCATTACATTTTCGTCTCCCCATTGGCTTAAAAGGGGAGCTTAAAAACGGGGAAGTGTGATGGACAGCCAATGACACTCAGGTGTCGACACTTTTTACTCAGGTGTCGGAAAGAGACTGGTGCTGTTTACAGAGCCGCTCGCTAGCGCATGCGGCTAAAAAAGACGTCATAGGTTTTATTCGACAAAATCAACACTGGTTGGAAATACCATAATAAACCCTAACCGATAACATGGGCCGGGGCTCTAGCACTGTGTCATCATCTGTGTGGATAAGCGGTACACAGAGGAAGCATCAGTGTCGTCGTGAATATGTTATGATGTTGTCATTGAGTCAAAAGTGCCCCAGAGCTCAGGTTCACTGCTGTTACAGTACATTGATCTGTTTAGCGACACCACGCAGAGGGACACGATGACAACACAATATACACCATACAAGGTGTCATCTCTGCTCTCTCTTATCAGAGCGGTAAGCTGATAGCTGCTAGACTGCTGCTGGCATTAAGCCTCTGAGCTCTCTGTCACACACACAGTGTAGAATGGAAGGTGTGTGTGTGTGTGTGTGTGTGCGTGTGTGTGTGTGTGTGTGTGTGTGTGTGTGTGTGTGTGTGTGTGTGTGTGTGTGTGTGTGTGCGTGTGCGCGCGCTTGTATTACTATACCTGTGATGGCCAAATGTCCCCACAGGACAGTAGTGAAATAGACCTTTTCCTGGTCCTCACAACTAAAATGTTTGTTTTATGGTTAAGTGCTTAAGATGCTGTGCATGGGTGTAACTGCAGAGTGTGTTGTCACCCCCTGTCTGTCCGTCCGTCCCTCTCTGTCTCTCCTCTCTGGACTGCAGAACACAGCAGAGATACCATCGTCTCTGTCGGGTAGAAACCTCATATGTGAGCCAATACAGTGGTTTGAGACACAAGTCATAGTCATTTTTCAGCTGTTTAAAGATTATTAAAGTACAGACTGTAAGCTTTCAAATTACATGTCATTCATTGAATTATTTGAAGAAGATTTGCCCATTTAAAACTTGCTAACCCTGAATACCCAAATCAAAGAAAATAGCTTTGGAAGAATTTCACACTTCTCATGGCCTGGTAATGGGCGTTAACAATGGCTAATTTATTCAACCCCTAACCACTCCCTCTATGTAAATTCTACAACCCACTGTAGCCTCTCTATGCATTAGACCACGGACCCCCATAACCTAGTAACTCTGTGAGAGTGTAAAAATGTAACCAAATGGACCATTACGGTCCATTTACATTTTATACCTGGGTTGATTTACTGACCCTGTATTTTTAGCCTGCTGGTCGTTCTTTCTAATTGTCATATTATAATTATAATGCAACTGTTGTTGGCGACACAGACACAAACACAGCTCCACTTTTGATGCTTTTGTGTGACGCAGTAGTTATGATCAAGTAGAGTCGTTAATTAACGAAAACAAACACATTCAAGTTAAAATATGGAGATAGATAAGAGGTTTCTGCCCAACAGCAACAACGCCATAATAATAAAAGAATAGCAGTTGTAGCACTGTGTGTAGGTTCAGGACAGGGTCGCAGCTGGAAATGGAAAGTGAGTTTATTTCCTCTCTGGGTGTCATTCCTGATGTTCCTGCCTGTGTCTGCTTGCTCAGTTAGCCCATTCAATCCGGATGAAACGCATCTGTGTCATTTTAGATTTGAGCTATAACTATTATTTTATACTTTGGCTATTTAAAAAATAGCAGATATACAAGCTCATAGCGCGGCACCGAGTGCCGCGCTATGAGCTTGTAGATCTGCTTTTTTTGAAAAATCTTAAAAATGTGTGCAAATCTATGAATATATATTTTTTAACATTTTAACTCAAATCTTTGCTTCTGGTGGGTCCCTGGAACTAAATATTTTGAGATGGGTCCGCGACGAAATACATAATCATTTTGGGGGTCCTTGACGTGAAAAGGTTTGAGAACCACTGATATTATAGCAACATACAGTGTTTCAGAAAACTGTTAGGATTTAGAACAGGGGACTTCAACAGGGGGTCCGGGACCCCTAGGGGGTCCTCAGAGTTACTACAGGGAGTCCGCCAAATCTTTGTGTGACATCATGATTTATTTTTTTACATTAACCACTTGAACCCTAGCATCCCTTTTCTGAGGAGAACTTGAGCCAAAAATAGCCGATCTGTAGATCGGCTAATTTTGGCAAAGATGTATAGGTGTAGAGGGAAAAAAGAGCAGACCACAATTTTATACAATATAGAGGGGGTCCCTGCTTCATCTCTCTCTCAGCTAGGGGGTCCTTGGCCTGAAAACATTGAAGACCCCTGATTTAGAAGACATTTGTAGATGCGTTTCCGTATTGAATGGGTTAGTATGCCAGGGCCTTGGCAGGCAGGCTGGCATCCGTTCATCTCCACACACACACACGCCAGAAAACTCAGAAGACCCGCTGGAGCGTTAAACCAACTGGGGATGATGCCGGCTGGCTGAATGTCAAGGCAACACCAGGCAGGCTTTCGCTTTTCTTTTGCTTCCTCCACCAAGAAGCTGACGGCCGGAACCCCGAGGCCTGTGAGGAGGGGAGGAAAATGGGTCTTTTGGGCTGCATGTGGGGAGGACTGCTCAGGGAAGGATGGGGGGGTCACATGGATAGAGAGAGAGAGGACGCGGTGACATTTAAGGTTTATATTATATGTCCATAGGGCGCAGTCGATGAGGTTTTTCTCTATGTGCGTGCGTGCGTGCGTGTGTGTGTGTGTGCGTGCGTGTCCTTGAGGGGGGTTCCATGGGGTCCACAGCAAAATGAGAAGTTTAAACACTTAATCCCTATTTTGTTTTTCGTCTATTCGAAGATTGACGATCTGAGCTTACATTTTCGAAACATTTTGACAAATCTTCTTGAATGGGGGTGGTAGTTACATCTAATAAAAAAAATTATCCCACGATTTTGCAACCCCTTTTCACCCGGTGCCAATTGTCTTAAGTGATCCTGCGCGCTACACTCCCCCCGCCAGCCTAGGGAGCCCAGAGCCGAGCTCATGCCTCTCCTTCAATGCAACTGACCTTCTTATCACCTGACAGGGGGGGAGTTTCCCCGGTAGGACGTAGCGCGTGGAAGGAACACGTTATTCCAACCAGTTCATTTTCCCTCCATCAGGCGCTCCGGCTGCCATGGGGGAGGCGGCATAGCGGCCAGGATTAGTACATGTTTTTGTGAGGGTACCTACCCTAGGGGACACGGGGAGAACATGAAAACTCCACACAGAGTAGGCCCTTTCGCCAACCCCACCTAGGGTATGGGCGCTGATGACGCGGAGAATAGGACACACCCCCCAGCGCCCACAGCATCCCCGGCAGGAATCGAACCCAGGACCGGCGTTACATAAAATGTTTTCAAATGGGGTACCCGCGGCCAATACATTGACATGAACATTTTTGAGAACTACTAGTGTTGATTCATTGTCAATGCGTCTCTTTCACCGCAGGCAGAATGAAGCCATGGTCTGAATGCGGAAACAAAACAAAAATAAATCACACCCACCTTGAACGCCTGAACAATCACACTGTTATGTCTGAACATTCTTTGGATAGTCTCGGAAGTGCAAGAGCGTCTGAAGAATGTTCTGGGAGACCCATCCGCAGTTCTGAATGACTTCATTTTGTACTTAGTGCCTAGCACTGCCAACCCTGTGACATCATCGTTAGGCAGATTTCTTTTTTTCAAACAAGATTTCTTATTTTTTATTTAGATTTGTATGAATGTGAGAACATGGGCTTCCATTATAGCATGCAAAATTTCCAGGGATAGAAAGCCTGCAGTTTCTATTACCTTGGATTCCCCATCGATGATGTCACTGGTAGGCGGGTTTCTGAACTGTCCACAGCTCTCCTCTGAGACACCGACCGAGTAGACAGAAATGGTACCATATTATAATGAGCATTAGTGAGGACCAATTCTTTGAAAATGGGTGATGCCGTCCTTTAACGCAGTAAACGCAGTAATGCCTGTCTGTCCAGTCACAGTGCCATTGGACACAGGCACAATAGACAGGCAAACAGGAAACGAGGATGACAGCAGGTTAATAAAGAGAGCCGCTGTGGTTTGCTTTGATTGATTAAAAAGGTGTGACAATAGTTGTTTGTCGACTGGCAACCTCTTGAATTCTGCCAGGGTCATTTGTAATGCCTAAACCTTTATGCCTGACCTTTGCCCCCAGAGTCTTTGTGATTTTAAAAGCCAGCAACATTTGAAATGTCTCACTCTCACGTTCTGAGTAAATAGGACTGATATCCCTTAATGTCCCCTTAAATAACTCCTACTGGAAAACAAATGTGTCAAAGCCTATAGCTACAGTAGCTAGCTGCTGAAAGGATATTTCGAAAAGACACACAGGCTATTTAAAAAATCTAAAATATAACACTGTCTCGTGGTTAGTCAAGTGCCTTCCCGAGCTTTTCCGTATGGAAGATGACGGCTTCTTCCTCATCTCAAAACCTTTTTTTTTAACGGGCTGAATTTGCAGACGGTCTCTGGAGCATTCCAGAGATTGTGGACGAGATGGGCGTGGCCTGAGAGTCTGTCTGGAGCGCTGTGCTCTCATCTGTCTGCAGACACGCAGCTCAGCATGTCTCTCTCCACAGCGTGGTGTTGTTATGCATTTGTCAAAAGCGCGGTGATGTGGGAGGATGGCTGTTTGTCAGCGGGAGAGATATCGTCCGAGTGGGGGGTGGGAGAGGAGAGAGAGAGAGAGAGAGAGAGAGAGAGAGAGAGAAAAGCCATAAAATGAAAGTGCTGACAAAAGAGAAAAGAAGGGAGAATATGAGCAGCAAAAGGAAGATGGATGGATAGACAACAGCTGTCTGCCACGCTCACTGACAGGAGAAATGTAGTCTCTCCTGTCTCGTACCAGCAGGTTATACAATCATCCCTCAGTCACACGTGTCACTTAACCACATGAACCCTAGTAGGCGAACATTCGGCAAAAAATTGCTGATATTTCAGGATTTTGGTATTGAGGGGACATACATGATCTTACACTTTGGCCCAAAACATAAACAAACGCAACGCACACATAATTCAAAATCACTGACTATACAAATAGAATGTGAATGTGAGACTTTTGGGGAGGGATTTTGCCAGCCCACATAAATGTGTTGGATGTAAACATTCTGGCACTGAAACTGGGTGTGCAGCCCACTTTAGACCCCCACCCCAAACTTGTGCTAAGTTCACACATGTTTGCAGGGTGAGCGCCAGTGTCGCACAGTCATCAAGCGTATAGATCTGCTGTTTCTGTGACACAGCAGCGCACAACAAAGTATAAATAGAGAGAGAGAGAGAGAGAGAGAGAGAGAGAGAGAGAGAGAGAGAGATTTTCTTTTTTCAAAGACTTGAGTAAAGATATTTCTCATTAAAAAATATATGTTCAAAAATTTGAAAAACATTTCACAATTTTTTAATAGCCAAAGTATAAAATATGAAGTGTGTAAAATGAAAAGATTGTAACTAGTTTTGCTGGGGTCCCCCTGGTACTTCCCAAGGACTTGGGGAACCAATGATTTAGGACAACAGTAACTCATAAATGGTGGGGGGAAAAATTGGAGAGAAGAAAAGTAGAAATAATGCAAGGCCTGAGCAATGTATTGAATCGTCCAATTTGATGTACTTAATGTAAATGAGTGATCCGACATTGATATTGTCTACACCTGTTTACTTTATTCTGGCCCCGTTCCAATACTTGGTCACGCTGTCTTCCCTGCTTCCTTCATTCTGGCCCGGTTCCAACACCGTCTCGCACTGTCCTCACCTGCTTCCTTCATTCTGGCCCTGTTCCAACACCGTCTCGCACTGTCCTCACCTGCTTCCTTCATTCTGGCCCTGTTCCAACACCTGATCACTCTGTCCTCACCTGATGTTATATATTGTAAGAATCTTCTTGGTTTGTATCTGCACTTATGTGCTAAAGAGACATTGAAAACTGTTTTACCATTTAATGTCATTCAATGATGATAACTTTCTGACAACGTTGAAGAACCATTGAAGAAATATTACCAAAATATGGATAATTTCGCCCACTCTACCTGTTGTATGTGATGAAGTGGAATTTTTTATTGATGTTATCTTTCATATAATTGACACGAGGGATATCAGATACCCAGCAATGGCAAAACTTTACATTTGTGATGCTGTAAATGCTTTAACCCATTAAGACCTGGAACTGTGTCATTTTTAGATTTGAGCTAAAAAGCATTATTTTACACTTTGGGCTATTCAAAAATAGCAGATATACAAGCTCAAAATGTGTGCAAATCTTTGAATATATATATTTTTAAAGCGAACATTTTTAACTCAAATCTTTGCTTCTGGGGGGTCCCTGGAACAAGATATTTTGATGGGGGTCCGCAGCCAAATACATATAATTTTGGGGGTCCTTGACATGAAAAAGATTGAGCACCACTGATATAGAAACATAAGTTTTTCAGAATACTGTTGAGATTTAGGAGACATGTAGAATCGGCTTCAGGTCTCAATGGGTTAAGCCCAAATTATGCTCCATTGTGGCGAAAAGTGACGATCTTCAAGCTCCCGGCACGTCACATCTGCAACGGAGCTTGTGGATTGGCAAATTTCATTGCTCAAACACCATTTTGCGCCGAAGTACAAATCAGGCTTTAATAGAGGATATGTAACTGAAATTATAGAGGGGCTGAACGTATGCAATATCCTCCAGTAGTTATAATTGGGATCAATGGACCAACAGTATTTTTTTAGCCCATGAGTTTAATAATCCAATCAAATTACTCTGAAACATTTTATTAAATGATATTCACGCGTTTTAAATTTTAAATCTCTTTAAAATGTTCTCTTATATCAGTAAGAGTGCTCTCGACCACTCTTAAAATCTGTTCTTCTTTACATAAGAGAGAAGCAAAAATAAGAAAACTTTGCTTTTGGTGAAAATATGCTGGTTAAGAACAAAATAAGAGTGTACAGTGTAACGTTGCATCAGAGCTGATAGCCTTCTCTAACCCCCACTGTACTGTACTGTATGCTAATGTATGCTAATATATGCTAAATGTAAGAATATCTAAAAATAAATATGAAACATCATTTATTATATTCTTCCCCTGTGGTGTTGGGGGAACTCAGCAGGATGCAGAGTTGTTCAAAGTTTGGGAGACACTGTGTTTAAAGCATTGAGTAAAAGTTAGTAAGTGAATGCCTTTGATTTTTAGACGTGTGGAGATATAAGTAGGGAGTCGAGTGAGATATACAGTAAAAGCCTGTCAGCAGATTTAACTGTTTGTTTTTGTCTCACTTTATTTATTCGTAGAACGTAGTAGACCTATTCTGGTGAAAAAAGGCAGTGTTATGCTTGCTTGCAAAAGATAATAATGAAATAAATGCACTGTGACATTTTCAGTGGAAGTGAAGTGTACGTTTATTGCTGCTGTCAGTGGAATCTTCCGGCTGCACGTCATTATTTCCATGTATCTTCACAACGTGCTGCCGTTCGTGAGCTTGTAGATGTGAGCTTGTAGATCTACTATTTTCGGCTATTAGTTATCTTAAGATTAAAGAGTATCTGAAATGTGCAAACTAGCAGTAGAATGCATTTACGTTTAGAAGCATCCTCCGTAAACGTGAATGGTCTCAGAAATGTCATAACAGCAAAGGTTTTTAAAGCCCATGAATCGGCTTGTTTCTTCAACTGGTTGGCTGTACGTAGGAACAGCAGAAAACATAGTTTTAGAACGACAATACCGTAACCCATTAAGACTACAAAGATTCTACAAATGTCTTCTAAATCCCAACAGTTTTCTGAAAAACGTATGTTTCTATATCAGTGGTGCTCAACCTTTTTCATGTCCAGGACCCCCAAACTTATATGTATTTGGCCGCTGACCCCCATCTCAAAATATTTTGTTCCAGGGACCCCCAGAAGCAAAGTTTTGAGTTAAATGTTTTCGCTTTAAAACAATATATATTCAAAGATTTGCACACATTTTCACGATTTTCAAAAATAGCCAAAGTGTAAAATAATGATTTTTGGCTCAAATCAAGAAGTGACACAGATGCGTTCCAGGTCTTAATGGGTTAAAACATCATTACATTTTCAGTCATGACTTAGTTTGTTGTTGCTTTATTCCATTCACAGTAGCTAATATCACTGTAGGTTTCCCTGCCCTCAATGTTGCTGCTTATCACTGCAGTGCTCCAGTCGTTAAAACAATTATAATAAATGCACTAGATCAGTGGTTCTCAATCTGTGGGGCGGGACCCCAGGGCAGTCCCCACATGACTTAGGGTGGGTCCCCAGGTGACAGTGAAGTGACAATTTAACCCATTAAGACCTGAGGCGATTCTTTAAAAAATCTTCTTTTTTTTCCCAAGCTTTTTCAAAAATAGCAGATCTACAAGCTATGAGCTTGTATATCTGCTATTTTTGAATAGCCAAAGAAATCTAAAGTGACACAGATGCGTTCCAGGTCTTAATGGGTTAAGGACTTTTAGGACCTTTTTAATACCTAAAAAAGAAAAGAAACAAAATGGAAAAAAGACCATTACTGCATCAAAAGTATCCAACAAACTATACTATAAAAACTGGTCAAACATTGGCCAAATTGTCAAATTATATAAGAAAAAATGTGTAAATAGCTGATCTACAAGCTTGTACATCTACAAGTTTGTACATCGGCTATTTTCACAATATTTGTGGAACCGAGTCAAACTAAATGTAATGCCTACAAAAGAAGTGCTTGTCAGGGTGGGGGGGGTCCCCAATTCAAATATGATTATCTTGGGGGGGGGGGGGGTCACGGCATGAAAAGGTTGAGAACCACTATAGTAGATGAGGATTCCGCTCCCACTCGTGTTCCAGTCTTTTGTGCTCTGCTCTGAGAGGGCAGAGAAGCAAGTAAAACATGAGAGGGATGCGTCGCACAGCGGAGGACAATTCTGTACAACTCATACGGGGCACCAATTACTTTAGTCTCTTTTACAGTAGAAATGTCAATCACCCACATGGGTCTCTCTCTCTCTGTCTCTGTCTCTCTCTCTCTCTGTCTCTGTCTCTGTCTCTCTCTCTCTCTCTCTCTCTCTCTCTCTGTCTCTGTCTCTGTCTCTCTCTCTCTCTCTCTGTCTCTCTCTCTCTCTCTCTCTCTCTCTCTCTCTCTCTCTCTCTCTCTCTCTCTCTCTCTCTCTCTCTCTCTCTCTCTCTCTCTCTCTCTCTCTCTCTCTACATTAGTACATTTACTCAAGAACTGCACTTAAGTACTTTTTTTCCCCCTCCTTTACTTTACTGGAGTATTCCCAATTTTCAATACTTTCACTAATACTCCACTACATCTCCAGAGGCAAATATTATACTTTTACTCCACTACAATTATTTGAAAACTTTAGTTGCTAGTTACCTTGCAGATTTAGATTATCATTACAAAACGTACATTAATCACTTCAGCCCTATTACGGTACTTTGGCTATTTTATACACTTTGAAAACTTGAAATGGGACATTTCTGCATAATGAGCGCTTTTAAGTACATTGTGATGCCAATAAATTTGCACTTTTACTCAAGTAAATTCTGAGTACTGAACTCTTACTTGTAACAGAGTGTTTTTACATTGTGGTATTGCTACTTTTTACTTAAGTAAAACATGTGAGCACTTCCATCGTGTGCACACTCTCGCCCAACACCCACAAGTGCGTGAGAGCACTCAAAGCGAGGGCGCTGCTATAATAGGAGACAGGTTGTTATACTGTACCTTTTCATGGTTGTGAAAATCACTATCATTTCTCCCGTCTCTCGCCGTTTAAGAGCCTGTCATCACCCCGCCGCCTCTCCGCTAGAAGCCACCGCTTAATTGCCATCTCGTTCTTTTGATAGTTCCAAGAGCTTTTGTGTTGTTTAAAGCATTTGAAATGAACATTTATGATGTCACCAGGGGGTACTGTAGGTTATCGTTGCTGTCGAGCAGAATCCTCTTATCTCCATATTTATTTAACCCATTGAGACCTGAAGCCGATTCTACATGTCTCCTAAATCTCAACTTTTCTGAAAAATGTATGTTTCTATATCAGTGGTGCTCAATCTTTTTCATGTCAAGGACCCACAAAATTATATATATTTGGCCGCGGACCCCCATCAAAATATTTTGTTCCAGGGACCCCCAGAAGCAAAGATTTGAGTTAAAAATGTTCGCTTTAAAAAAATATATATTCAAAGATTTGCACACATTTTCACAAATTTTCAAAAATAGCAGATCTACAAGCTCGTAGCGCGGCACTCGGTGCCGCGCTATGAGCTTGTATATCTGCTATTTTTGAATAGCCCAAAGTGTAAAATAATGCTTTTTAGCTCAAATCTAAAAAAGACACAGTTCCAGGTTAATGGGTTAAGTCAAAAATGTTCCCTTTAATTGAAATATATATGCTCTATATATTCAAATATTTGCTAAAAGTTTCATGATTTTTCTAAAATAGCATAAACACTGAAAACACGTCGAAACATGTCATTGGTGGTGAATGAGTTAATGGGTTAAGCATCTTCTCTCCCCTCACCTCACCTCTCTCGCTCAGATCTGTTGTGTGACTGAACTGGTTTGGTTTTTAACTGTCCCCTCCCCCTCTCTCTCTCTCTCTCTCTCTCTCTCTCTCTCTCTCTCACAGATGTGGCCAACGGCTCCTCCTCGGGTTACCGTCCTCCACCCAGGACGAAGGAGGTCCTCATCAATGGTCAGACGGTCAAGCTCAAGTACTGCTTCACCTGTAAGATCTTCAGGCCGCCGCGCGCCTCACACTGCAGCCTCTGTGACAACTGTGTGGGTGAGTGGCTCTACTTTAACTGTGTATGTCTGGATGTTGTATGCATCAAGCCCCCAGAACCACGGTAGGACAGTGAAGCGGCCAAGCCTGGTGGTCAAGTCTGATATTGCAACACTTCTGCATTTTGCGCGTGCATCTGCCGTTTGTGCGCCTGCTCACGACGCGTATATGGATGGAACCAATAGTTCTTACTTCCGGGTGCTTCAAAACGCCACTGAGCAATTTCATTGAAATGAATAGCTGGGGGGCGGGGCAATCCGCCCTATAGTCATATTATACCTTTATGGTATGCATGCACCTTACAGTATACTGCAGAGGTCTTCAACAGGGGGTCCGGGACCCCCTAGGGGGTCCTCAAGAGTTACTGCAGGGGGGGCGGCCAAATCTTTGTGTGATGATTTTTTTTTTCTTTTACATTATTACCACTTGAACCTAAGCATCCCTTTTCGGGGGAGAACTTCAGCCAAAAAATAGCAACGCAGTGCGAGGCGTTGTGAGCTTTTCGATCGGCTATTTTTGGCAAAGAGGTATAGGTGTAGAGGGGAAAAGAGCAGACCAAGTAAAAAAACTAAAAGTTTAATCTGAAACATAATTTTATACAATATAGAGGGGGTCCCTGCTCCATCTCTCTCTCAGCTAGGTGGTCCTTGGCCTGAAAAACGTCGAAGACCCCTGGTTTACTGTATACTGTTTATATGTGTATGCAACTGTACTTTATATACTGTATGTGTTTGTACTGTTTATTGTTGGGCAATAAACAGTACATAAACAGTAGTATTGTTTCTTATATGTGTAGTAGTTGCACACGTGCCCAGCTGAAAGATGTTCACAGCATCTGTTCTGATGCACAGAAAGAAGCTTTGGTGCAACACCTGGATGTCAAAGCCTCACTTCCGGCACCATGTCCAGTGTGTGCAGATTATGTTTTGTGGTTTTGTTTTGCAAACAGTGTCGGAATCTGTTTGTTTGGGAACACAAGTGGAAGGAATACCTAGCTTTGTGTCACAAGTACCTTTTGTGCAAAGTCTCCCCCGGGAATGTATTCTGTGAGGAACTGAAGAGAGAAAGAGAGAGAGAGAAAGAAATGTTTATTGAATGTCTAACCCTTTACAGAACCACATGCTCTCTCTAGAGAGCAAGAGTAGACCCCAGCCAGACAATTACACACACACACACACACACACACACACACACACACACACACACACACACACACACACAGACACAATCACATTGAGACGTAGATGTTAACTCATTCTCTGCCAGAGTTTTTCAGAACAGTCTGCAGCTAGTGCCAGCGTTTTTGAGCATTTTTACTAACCTTTCAAGAGCCACAGAATATTTTGCTCCAGGACGATTGACTCACCAAGTGTCACAAAAGACGGAGGAGTGTCTCTGCTTCCATCAGGAAAAAAAAAGCGTGTCACTGTGACCCTCCGTTCTTTATTTATTGGCTGTTGAATATGTAGCTTGTTCTCGCCAAAAACGCATAAAATGTATTTTTCTAAATCCTTTAGCATTAGATCGGATGGGGCTGGGTTTGTTGTGATCATGTTATTTGCGGGCATTCTCTTCTCCGGAAGTCATAGGATCACTCATAGGTTGGCCGAAGGGCGCCATCTAGTGCAAACACTGAAAACACTGTTTTTGATGTGTTACAAGTCATTGGCACTGAATGAGTTCATATTTATCAGCGGTTCACCAGTTTGACGCACAGCAGCGGTACCCGTGCAGTTGGAGCTAAAGCACTTAACCGCTTAAGCCCTACCATACTAGAAATACCTCATCATACAACTAATATGGTTGAATAGCCGATCTACAAGCTCTGCTATTTTTGCTGTTAATAATTTGGACAATTTCCATGACATGCAATAGAGACAGACAGGGGCGGCAGTGGCTCAGGAGGTAGAGCGGCCGCTTAGGAACCGGAAGATTCCCAGTTCGAATCCCGGGCTCTACCAGTGTCAAAGTGTCCTTGAGCAAGACGCTGAATCCCGAATTGCTCCCGATGAGCCTTGCACGGTTTCACTCCGCCATCGGTGTATGAATGTGTGGGTGAATGGGTGAATGTAATGCACAATCATTGTAAAGGGCCTTGGATGAAGGCGCTATATGAATGCACCATTTACAGACGCAAGGTTGAACGTTGATTACAAGGTGGACCCGATGAAAAGAGAGAACCCACCCACAAGAACACGTACTTTCATCTTTATTGTCGGCCTCTGCATCCTATCCAGTCCTAATAGGCTCTATTCACAGCAGTCATATTATGAAGACATTCACAGGTGTTACCAATGATACTAATGAAGGCTCTGTTCCATTTAGTCTAGCACAGTGGTTTCGACGACCCCCATAACTCTGAGAGTTACACACCATTTGGAAGCCCATGAGGGTCCCTGGACCCCAACTGTAGACCCACTGGTGTTTCCAGTGGGCCAACATGCACAATATTAGCACCCTGACTCTGTTTGACCAGAATGGAACAGAGCCTTCATTAGGATCATTGGTAACACCTGTGAATGTCTTCATAATATGGCTGCTGTGAATAGAGCCTATAAGAGAGGTGGAACATTGTTTTCCAGGTAGATATGGACCTAGCTGTCACTGATAAAACTCTGCACATTTTCTAGAGGAGATATTACTTGTCATATTACCCACATTTAGGAATGCCACGTCCATAGCTCACAATACTTGGCAACGATGGGAGATTTCGGTAGCAACTGCCGCTGCATGGAGCCCAGCCTACAGCCCTGGAAATAATGGCCTTTGTGTGAAAGACAGCTGTCCTCCATACAGTAGCTTTGCAGTTCACTGCCAATTCACCAGGGAGTGTATCAGAGAGTCTGGATACACACACGCACGCACGCACACACACACACACACACACACACACACACACACACACGCGCACACGCACACACAGGCTGATGGACGGGATAGAATGACAAAGAGACAAATACGGACAGGCCGGTGTTGTCAGCCATAAATAGCAGATCTACAAGCTCACAACGCGTCACATTCGTGACGCGTTGTGAGCTTGTAGATCTGCTATTTACTAAAGCACGACACCGGCACACACACAGCTGGTGTCGAGGAGAAGAGACAAGCCGAATCCTAACAACGGGGAAACCTGTCAATACACCCATTCAGTCAGATGAGATGATTCAAGAATAACAAGTAGACACATACAGTATGTGCACACTGCACAGTCCAGTGTTGCAGCGTCTCTAATCCAAGTGTTTAAAAGGAATAGTTCACCCAGCTGTAATGTGTTGTCTGTAACAATGTTGTTCAGTAAGACTGTCTATAAACCATTCCAAGGACCTCCACATACCGTAGCCATAGCCTGTGTCTGCAGCCCCCCTATTGAAAAAAATCACACCCAGTGTGAAGAGAGTGGTGCCTTTGAAAGTGTAACTGGTTGCATCCTTGTGTTGCAATCAGCAACAATATGTTGTCACGTGACAACCAGGGGCGTCAATTGGGTATGGCAGGCTATTGCAGCTGCCATACCCTGGCTCCAGGGAAGAAAAAAAAAAGAAGTACTTTTTTGATAATAAATCGGGAAAATCAGGCAAAAATAAGAATTAAATAACATAACCCTAACCTAACCCGAATCCTAACCCTAAAACCGAAATAAAGTAACCAAAAACTGGAAAAAAAACGAACCCAACCCGCCCAGAACCGCACAAAAATTTCGCGCGCGCGCTTCGCTGCCATACCTTAGCTTTTGCTGAACTGACGCCACTGGTGACAACATATTGTCACGTGTCACGTGAAGCTTGACCAATCAGCCGTGCTCAAACATACGGACGGACATACGGACGGACGGACATACGGACAAAGTCAAATGTAGGAGTGGTTGGCACCACTCAAAAAAGGCGTTTAAAAAACAAAGTGAAAGGTAAAATTGTGGGGAGGGGGAAAGCAGATGTGAAAATGTAGATCAGCTATATAATAGAGACGACAGGTTTAAATTGTTTGAAATGGCACAATAATCTTATGAATTGAATTTGAATTATGAGATTGATTTATTTGTGTATTATTGTTTTTATTTTATTTTATATTTATATTTTTCCGCTCTTCTCCATTTGGCCCGTCTTGCGGCCGTGCCCCCACTTTGAAAACCACAGCTACTGTATGAGGGATGGAATTAGTTATTGTTGTTGTTGACCAAAACCAATCGGTTGAATCAATCATTAAATGAGGAGCAGCAGGGCAGGCTAACACGCTCCTCTGTGACTCACAGTCAGGCCTGCTACTGCACTAGTACTCAGGGTTGCCAGATCTGCTTGTTATAATTTCCCCGCAAGATTTTATTTGAAAACAGCCGATCTACAAGCTCACAACGCGTCGCATCGCGACGCGTTGTGAGCTTGTAGATCTGCTGTTTTCAAATAGCTGATGTATATGTTTAAAGTGCTCATGTGACCCATAGTAGCTTCTTTTGGGCTGGTTTTTCAAAAACTGGTTCCTTGTTTCTCTCACAGAATCTGGCAACACTGCTAGTACTACGTATACATACAGTACAATCACTACAGTCAGGTCTGCTGCTGTGCTACGCACAATACAGTTACAGTACAATCACTGTGTTTGTCTTGGAGAGGACTAGACCGGTGGCGTCAGAAAGGAACACTCTCTCTCTATGACGCGCACACACACACACACAGAGGGCTGTCACGGTTATGACATTTTAATTGTCCCTCAAATAATTGAGATTAACGATTTAATAACACATCCATTTTATAGCCTATAGTGTTTTTCTTGGTACACAAAGTCGCTTTATCAAGGCAA
>NC_139957.1:39724569-39822069 GCF_963454915.1 Gymnoscopelus microlampas
GTCCAGAATGGAATCTGATTGGTTTGATCCAGTGGAGTTTTTTCTAATTAAAAATCTTCAAATCTGATTTCTAAAGATGTTGCTCAGCCTGGACACTGAAGCCTGATTTATACTTCCCTCTATACTACTTATGTCAATGGTTCTCAACCAGTGGTCCTTGAGGGGGCTCCAGGTGGTCCCCAGCTAAATGATGGAGAGTTGGTAACCAAATGGACCCTTATAATGGACCATTATATATGGACCTTGATATGAAAAGGGTTGAAAACCACTGTCTTCATGTGACTAAAGTTGTTCTCTTAGGGTACGACTAGTATTCTGTCCAGCTGCTGGATCGGGCTCACGTAGCACGCAACACAACCTTTCCTCTCCTCTCCGGCTCACTTTCTGTCCATTGATTTCCGATCTGTATCTCTTATCTCGTCCCTTTCTCATCCCTCCATCAATGATGTGTGAGCAGGATGTGTGTGTGTCTGTGTGTGTGTGTGTGTGTGTGTGTGTGTGCACGTGCCCAATAAGACTAACCCAAATGAAATGATTATAGAAACGTCAATAGAAATAAAACCCCCTGATAAAAGATTGACCTTGTTAAAGCTGTTTATTTACATGTCGGTGATGATCAGTATAATGACGTTCTAACCTCATGACTTTAGTGAATGAATGAATTTGCTTTGCGTCACTAATCAAGTGGAGAGCATGAGGTAGTTTCTCTTTCTTTCTCTCTGTCCCTCCATCTCTCTCTCTCTCTCTCTCTCTCTCTCCCACCAGTGGTGGAAAAAGTACTCAAATGCTTAACTTAAGTAAAAGTATCAATACTGCAATGTAGAAATAGTCTTTTTTACAAATAAAAGTCCGGAATTCAAAATGTACTTGAGTGAAAGTACAAAATTATTGGTATCAAAATGTACTTGAAGTACCAAAAGTAAAACTACTCATTGTGCAGAATGTCCCATTTCACAAGTTCAAAATGTATACAAAATCTTTTGAGAATAGCCGATCTACAAGCTCACGATGCTTCGCATCGTGAGCTTGTAGATCTGCTCTTTTCAAAGGGCCGAAATATATAAAGGGCTGAAGTGGCTAGTGTGTTTTGTAATAATAATCAAAATCTACAAAGTAACTAGTAACTAAAGTCTTCATATAATTGTAGTGGAGTAAAAGTACAATATTTGTCTCAGAGATGTAGTGGAGAAAGTATTGAAAATTGGAAATATTCCAGTAAAGTAAAAAAATACCTCAAAATTGAACTTAAGTACAGTACTTGAGTAAATGTACTTAGTTACTTTACACCAATGCTCTCCAACCCCCTCTCGCTCTCTCTCGCTCTCTCTCTGTGTCTCTCTCTCATTACACTCCGTGGCAGAGTGAGATAACAGTTAGTCTGGTGGTTAGGAGCGTGTGGCGGGCCGGGCTGATAACAGGAGCAGCTGATGTCCAATTTCGATCTACAACAAAAGTTCAGGCCGACTGCTTTTCTTTCTTTTTTTTGGGGTCTGGGCAGTGTGGAACATACACTTACTGTTATCAAAGAGTGCAGAACTTTTTCAGAAAACGTTTAAATCCTCCGTTCCAAATGGCCGGAGGAAGAACAGTCCTGCAGACATCAGAAGTCTACACCTTACCGATAGGCTCTGTGTAGGGCTTGGTATCGAATTCCGATATCTTTTTGGCATTGAAATGAAAGCATCGATACTACTCGTACCTAGCCTGGTTCCAGCCCACTCTCTGAGTGGACTGCTCCTCTTGGGCTGGTGTCATAATGTGAGCCTATGGCTTTTCACGGTCGAAGAAAAACCTGTCAAATCAGATTCGGAGGTGGGAGTGGTCTAACGACAAGCCAATCAGCGAATATCTGCTAAAACAAGCTGTGCGATGATGTCAGATGTAGGCGGATCCGTGGATCTCTTGTGATTGGTTTAAGGACATTTGAATCCCCTCCCCCTGGTAATCGCGGACACTACAGCCAATGTCAGACTGAAGCTCCACGCAGCTTCAGGCTGATAATCAGGCTAACTCGTACTCTGTATCAAAACCTAAGGGTTGCATCGGGACCATTTGCACTGATATTCTTTTTTTTTAGCTAGGATTTCAGGCAGCCTTCAAATCCAGTCCTGTATTGCGCTGATCAGAGCAATGGTCACCAAGTTATGGCCATTTGAAGTGTGAAACCCTGCTGTAACACTGCTCTAGCGCCCCATATGTGTGTAATTTAGTTTTTCTTTGGTGTGACTATTCTCTCGTGTGCCTGTGGCCCCTGGGAACCACACATGGCCCCTGGGGGGGGGCCTTGACGTGGTTCCTGGGGGCCACACATGGCCCCTGCTGTGAATATTCTCATGCTATACCCCTGAACAGTGTTTGTTTCCAAGTTTGGTGCAGATTGGAGCAACCGTACGCCTTGCAAGTCTGCATGTTACGTTTGTGATGTAACATCAAACCTTTGCTTCTGGGGGCTTCTACAAATGTGTTCTAAATCCTAAGTTCTTTTGAAAAAAACTTATGTTACTATAATATCAGTGGTTCTCAAACTGTTTTCATGTCAAGAACCACCTAAAATATGTTGTTCCTTAACTTGGCGTGTGCACCGTGCTGGAGGTGGTGGTGTGTTTCTTCTCAGTGTGGTCCATCGTGGGCCTCTCAGGCTTCCATACCTACCTGATCAGCTCCAACCAGACCACCAACGAAGACGTGAGTACAATACACACCCCAACACACCTACACTGCTAAACATCTATATACACCCCATTACACACACACACACACACACACACACACCAGAGCACGTGAGCGAAGCGGAGCGGGTGGAAATGGCGCACGGCGCTCCGTCGCTCACGTTGATTTGCGCACCTCTCGCTCCATGCTCCGCTCAAACCGGGTCGCTCAACAGTAAAAAAAAGAAAAGAAAGTAGAAATTCAAATGAAATCTCGGTGCGCTGTGCACTGCTGGATGTCTGTGTGTCTCTGAGTCCTTGCGACCGGGCATGCTCAAACATTCGGTGCGCGGCCGGCGCGGCAGGCGGTCCATGCTCTGAGTAGCGCTCCAACCTTTTTATAAACCAGCTTCGACCACGTCAAAATCGCGTCGCTCCGCTCCGCTCATATGCTCTGACACACACACACACACACACACACGCACGGGTTTGTATTCCTCTACTTGTGAGGGCAAGTATACCCCAACCTCAATCTCTTCCTAATTGTAAGCCTAACTCATTTGGCCTCGCAATCTTTCTAAAACTCTCACATGTATTCTGTAGTAATGCATGTACGCATGCACGCACACACACACGCACGCACACACGCACGCACACGTTCGACAAGGGGATTACAGCCATGAAGCTTCTCAGATGATTTGCTGAAGTGGTTTGTGTAATCCATGTTTGAACTTCCTATATGTGCTACATATACTGTACATGTACATCCACAAGCTTACACACACACACACACACACACACACACACACACACACACACACACACACACACACACACACACACACACACACACACACACACACACACACACACACACACTCTGTAGTGCTGGTGAAGGTCAGTGAGCAGAGGAGTGCTGACTTGATTAGTTTTCAGGGGGTGTAACTAACTTCACAGGAAGACTGAACACAAAGCACATTATACCAACACACCTTCACTGTACCTGCAAGAAATGGAGCCTGAAGTTTAGTCACAGATGAATGTCTACTCTATTTCTCTACACTCCCTCCCCCCTCTCTTTCTCTAAACTCCCTCTTCTCTTCTCTTCTCTTCTCTTCTCTTCTCTTCTCTTCTCTTCTCTTCTCTTCTCTTCTCATGTCTTTGGCTATTCAAAAATAGCAGATATACAAGCTCATAGCGCGGCACAGAGTGCCGCGCTATGAGCTTGTAGATCTGCTATTTTTGTTCAATCGCGAAGAAATATTTTTTATATTTTCTTAAAAAAATTGTTAGGATTTAGAAAACATTTCTTGAATCGGCCTCAGGTCTTCATGGGTGAAGGACTGTAGCCAACATTACACATCACATATCGTACATATATAGGAAATAGGTGAACAGAATCATGTCAGATGAACTGAACTGAATCATGACAGATTAAGTGAATCGTGATAGATGAATTGCACTATGATTGCACTGTTTTTTGCTTAGAATATAGTACTTGTTTATTTTATTTGTATTGTAGGATATATGTTAGTATTGTAGGATGTATGTTCTTTCTGTCTGTCTGTCTGTCTGTCTGTCTGTCTGTCTGTCTTTTTAAAGGCTGACCTTGGGAACTGAGCTCCAAGATTTCCTATGCATTTGTGCAAATGGCAAATAAAGTCTACCGTATTCTATTGTATTCTATTCTTCCCTGTCCCCCATTCACCTAGTTCACCTGTTACATTGTCATAGTGCAGGTGTGTTCACACAGCAGGTCACGATTATTACATAATCGCCTAATTGCAATTATTTGAGATAATCGCAAGATTTTTTTTCATAATCTTTATGATAATTTTCATGTTGGAAAATGTTCATATTTTCAAACATTGTAAAAAATAGTGGAAATAGCCAATCTACAAGCTCAAAACTCGCCGCAGTGCGACGCGTTTTGAGCTTGTAGATTGGCTATTTCCACTATTAATGTTTTTTTTTTGTCATATCTGCCCTTGAAATGACAGAAATGTATTTTTTATTCATAACTTTCACACAATGTTCAACGACAGAAACGCAATTAAATCGTTATTCGACAATTAATCGTCAAGTAAAATCCCTGCTCGCAATACAAAAGGTCTGATAACGTTTGGCTCAGAGACATTTTCACTAATGTTTTCTCTCTCTCTCTCTCTCCCTCTCTCCCCCTCTCTGTGTGTGTGTCTCTCTCTCAGATTAAAGGGTCCTGGTCTTCTAAAAGAGGGAAGGACAACTTTAACCCTTACAGCCATGGAAATATAATCACCAACTGCTGTGCAGCTCTGTGTGGGCCACTGCCTCCCAGGTATGTTAGGTTTAACTGTGTGTGTGTGTGTGTGTGTGCGTGTGCGTGTACGTGGGTCCTGGCATTGTGAGAGAAAATATTCATTCTTCGTAAGTAAAGTCTATGAGTATAAAATTATTTTAATTCTAAATGTCATTTATTTGTAAAGTTTGGCTCCCGGGGTGGTTGAAAATGGTCTGTTTCTGGGGTCTGAAAGGTAACAGTTTTGGACAGTTTCCTGCAAGCAACAGCGACGAGATATACTGTATACAAATATATATAATTAACATGTTCTAACGTTTTCAACACAGCTCCACCATACAACGGAGTATAAAATAAGGGCTTAAAGTTGTCGAAACTATAAATTCCACGACAGCATCCAATATTCTTCTCGGCCTTCCCAGATTCCTCAATTAAGATAATACGAGCCAATATCATCTTCTGCCATGATTCTTGTAATGAGATACGTCCTCCAGTCCAATCTAATTCTTCCAGTAATGGCAACAGGACGGCTTCTCTCTGCCGTTGTAATTTCCTCGATTAATCCATTAACACCAGAACGTCATTTTAAGATTTCTTTGGCTATTCAAAAAATAGCAGATATACAAGCTCGAGTGCCGCGCTATGTATGAGCTTGTAGATCTGCAATTATTTTGAAAAATTTGAAAATGTGTGCAAACCTTTGAATATATGTGTTTTAAAGCAAACATTTTTAACTCCGATCTGTGCTTCTGGGGGTCACTGGAGCAACATTTTCTTTTAGATGGTGGTACGCGTCCAAATGCATATAATTTTGGGTGGTCTTTGACATGGTCAAGTTGGAGCACCGCTGATATAGCAACATACTGTTTAATACTGATTTAGAAAACATTTTTAGATCTGTATTGGCCGCGGACCCCCATCTCAAAAATGTTTTGTTCCAGGCTCATATCATGGCATTCGGTGCCGCGCTATGAGCTTGTAGATCTGCTATTTTTGAATAGCCAAAGAAACCTTAAAATGACACAGATGCGTTCTTGGGTCTTAATGGATTAACAGAGGGCTGAAATTGACTTGCTATCTAAGACTTCTTTTGATGTGGGAAGAAGCTATGTTGAAATCAACCCCCCCCCGGCGGCCCCTCATTTTTCTATACATAGCAGGTAACATAATCGTTGCTGTTAGGCAGAAAACCATGTATCTCCATAGTTTATAGTTTCTAAATCGGTAGTTCTCAAACTTTTTCGAGAACTTTTCTTCTATTTTTGAGTTTCCTGAAAACATTTGTTGCTCAAGTAGGGTGTTCATTTACGAAAAAACACAAAAAGTTAGAATATGGAGATAAGAGGTTTCTGCCCCGACAGCAACAAAATAATAACTACATTGGATCCATTTCTGAAAAGTCACGTTTTTTCGACATACAGGGTTTTCCAATATTGTCTGAGTTGAAAGGATTTTCAAGCCCGTTTTAGCTGAGTCCCAGATCAAAGTCCTGTTGGATGTGTTCTATTTCACACTTCTGCTCACTATGCACGTTAACCCATTCAGACCGGGAACGCTGTGTAACCACATATTTTATATGTATATCTGCTATTCAAAAACAGCAGATCTACAAGCTCATGAGCTTGTAGATCTGATATTTTTGAATTTTTTTGAACATTTGTGCAAATCTTTGAATATATATATTTTTAAAGTGAACGTTTGTAGCTCAAATATTTGCTTCTGGAGGTCCCTGGAACAAAGTATTTGACAAATGTTCGCTTTAAAATATATATATTCACAAGATTTGCACAAATGTTCAAGATTTTTCAAAAATAGCAGATCTACAAGCTCATAGCGCGGCACTTGGTGCCGCGCTATGAGCTTGTATATCTGCTATTTTTTGAATAGCCAAAGTATAAAATAATTGTTATAGCTAAAATCTAAACACATGATACACATGCGTTCCCGGATTGAATGGGTTAAAACATGTAAAAAAAAAAGCATAGGCACCAGAAGCCGAGCGTAGCGATTCCAGCGTGTTATCCTATCCTCCCTGTTCCTTCACTTGTGGAACCATTGTCATTATCCATGTAAAATGTAGCCCAGGGCTCTAAATTAAACTTTCTTTTCCTTTAGTAGCACTGGTGCTCACGACTCAAGCAGTTAGGAGCACTCACCAATATGTGAGGAGCACCAACAATATCAAGTATAGGGACATTTGTATATCGTTATTAAAAAAAAATGCTATATATATTTTTTTTCCTAATTGATCATACTATACAGCATCACACAAAAGTATTAGAAAATTGCAGATCAACAAACTGGAAACGCGACGTGAAACGTGGCGCGAAGCAGTGCGTTTTGAGCTTGTCGATCTGCTATTTTTGAATTTGAATCCCGAGAAGTAACAGTGGACATACATACATATGAGGTTTCCACCCGACAGAGACGATATATATCTTGTTTTTCTTTTTGTATTGATTAAAAAAACATAATTATAACAGTACAGTGAAATGATGACAGAAAACTTAAAAATGCATGGGGCTTTATGCTATATCCTGGGGTGAGCATTATTTTTACCATCTCCACTCTGGAACTGAGGCATTGAGAAAGAACCTTGAAAGAAAAACATATTAAAACCAGGAAAGAATCTGTGTCATTTTAGATTTTAGCATTAAACAGGACCAGGAGACCTGGTTGTGCCAGACCTAAGCCGGTGTTGTGTGAAGTCTAATTCTGAAATCTTTGTGTCTTACGTTATATACCAACCGTATTTATACTTGTGACATAATAGTGATGTCACGACTAGTCTGTGACTATTTATTCGTGCATAAGAAACTTAACCACAACCAGACATACCATGTATGGACAAATTGGTGACAAAGGCTCGTGTAGGCCATACCTTTCAGGTCTGGCAAAAATCACACCCTGTGTGAAGAGAGTGGTGCCTTTGATGAGCCCCGTATTGATGTTGTCATCAATGTTTGTTTATTGGACATACATACATACATACATACGGACGGACACACGGACAAAGTCAGATATAGGAGTGGTTGGCACCACTCAAAAATAGCAGATCTGCAAGCTCGCAAGCTTGTATGTCTGCTGTTTTTGACATTTGTGACTCAATACAAGAGTCACAAACAGGGTGAGACACTGCGGGGGCACGTTCATTTTTCAGCTTTATACATATTATGAAAGTACAGAACGAAAGCTTTCATATGATGTATCATTCACTGAAATTGGAAAATATTTGAAAAATCTTGGAAGTGTTTGACAAACTTAATTTGGAATCATTTTGCAAATCTTCCCAAATACATATCATTTTGGGGGTCCTTGGCAAGAAAAACTGAAGCTGATTAAGGCATTTGTAGAATCGGCCTCAGGTCTTAATGGGTTAATATATAATGTAATGTAAATAGAGTAGATAAATAAATAATATTGCCATACGTTTATATCCACCACACACTGTAGGCAAGGATAGAATAAAGGGTGTCTACCTGACGGCGACATCTAGTGGTCGTTAAAAAGGTTGTTTTGCATGTCGTGTAATATTCTGCAGTGTGGGACAGCCCAGAATTCAGCCGACATCATTTCTGTGATGGCACCATCACACCAGGGTGTTTTATCTGGCCCTTCACAGCAGACATGTCTTGGGTCACGTTACCAGACAGCCTGGCTGTGGTGAACCCTAGATACTCACTATCTGCTGTTATCTGCACCAACCACGCACACACGCGCACACACACGCACACACACACACACACACACACACACACACACACACACACACACACACACACACACACACACACACACACACACACACACACACACACTGTCCACACGTCACACAGCTCACATATATATTCACACACACGTTAACAAGTCACACACACACACACACACACACACACACACACACACACACACATGTTAACATGCACATGTCACACATACACACACACACAAGCTCTGAACATAATGGTAAAGTACAAAAATACACACTCATACAGATCATAGATGTAGTGGCGGCAGCAGCTGTGTGTGTGTGTGTGTGTGTGTGTGTGTGTGTGGGTGTGTGGTGTGTGTGTGTGTGTGTGTGTGTGTGTGTGCGTGTTGTACAACAGCATTACTCATCAGTAACGATTACAGTGGCAGAGGAAAGCCCTCAACACACACACACACACACACACACACACACACACACACACACACACACACACACACACACACGCTGTGGCCCACAGACTTTTCCACAGCTGGATCCACTGATGAAGAATGAACCTTTGACCTCAGCACAGGAATATATGGTCTCTGTCGGGTAGAAACCTCATATGTCCAAAACTGTTCCTTTTCAGGATTTAATTTCTCAAACCGCGTCGCTTCACGCTGCACGTAAAATATGGAGATAAGAGGTTTCTGCCCGACAGCAACGATATAAACACACACACACACACACACACACACACACGTGCGCGCACACATTCATAAAGTGTGTCATTCAGCTCAGTCCCCGGTAGAGCCTCTGCTCCACATTCTTTCCACCAGACCCATCATCATCATGATCATCATCATCCTACATTCCTCTGAGCAGGAATCACTGCCTTCCTCCTCAGGCTTGTGTGTGTGTGTGTGTGTGTGTGTGTGTGTGTGTGTGTGTGTGTGTGTGTGTGTGTGTGTGTGTGTGTGTGTGTGTGTGTGTGTGTGTGTGTGTGTGTGTGTGTGTGTGTGTGTGTGTGCGTGCGTGCGTGCGTGCGTGTGTGTGCATGGCACACACGCCATAGCAGATCTACTAGCTCATAGCGCCACGCTATGAGCTTGTAGATCTGCTATTTTTGACCAGCTGTACAGTGCCAGAGCAGTCCTGCAGCATTAAAGGGATAGTTCACCCAAAAAAGTATTTTTTTTCCTATCGACTAGTCACCCCATGGAGACTTGAATTCATGGATATCTTATAATCTTTTGTAATTCATTTTCAATGAGAGGAGGGCGGTTGTTTAGGGATGCGCAGAGAAGTCGACGGGAGGTGAGGCGAGCGTTCCCCGTCGTCCTGTAATAACGCCCTCTCTTTTCTCTACCTAGTCTAATCGACAGGCGGGGCTTCGTCCGATCAGACGTGCCGCAGCTGACGCCGCCCACCAATGGCATCACGATGTACGGCGCCACCCAGTCCCTACAGAGCCACATGGTAAGACACAGTGACACCCAGTCCCAACAGAGACACATGGTAACACACAGTGACACCCAGTCCCAACAGGGCCACATGGTAAGACACAGTGACACCCAGTCCCAACAGGGCCACATGGTAAGACACAGTGACACCCAGTCCCAACAGAGACACATGGTAACACACAGTGACACCCAGTCCCAACAGGGCCACATGGTAAGACACAGTGACACCCAGTCCCAACAGAGACACATGGTAAGACACAGTGACACCCAGTCCCAACAGAGCCACATGTAAGACACAGTGACACCCAGTCCCAACAGAGCCACATGTAAGACACAGTGACGTCGCGCCATTCTGACGACTACGCCGGCATGAAACATGAAAGTGTTTCAGGGTTTACTTATCGAATAAGCTCCCGTCTTTGTAAAGAAAAGGAAAAAAATGCATGACACGTCCCATCTATTCTTGTCCATTTTGGAAACATCTCTAAACATCCTAATTCATCTGTTGCGTCAATATGAGAGGCAGATATTTTGTTCCCTGGTTCAAATCAGCCTCGCCTAACCCAGCCTTGTCTAACATAGCCTCACATAATTCAGCTTCGTCTAACCCAGCCTCACCTAACCCAGCCTCACCTAACCCAGCCTCACCTAACCCAGCCTCACCTAACCCAGCTTCACCTAACCCATCCTCATCTAATCCAGCCTCCCCTAACCCATCCTCATCTAATCCAGCCTTACCTAACCCAGCTTCATCTAACCCAGCTTCACTTTCAGTCAGTGTGGTTTTCTGTCCTCTCTGCTGTCTGCTTTACTGTCACCTTGTCCCTCCCTGCAGCTTCAGAGAGAAGCACGCAGTACCTCACATCAACTCAATCATCTGCTTTACTGTCACCTTGTCCCTGAGATGCCCACGAGTCTTTGAGGGTCGAGTCCGAGTCGGGTCTCGAGTCTTTAGCCACAAGTCCGAGTCAAGTCTCGAGTCGAAAAAAAATGGGGGGGGTGGGGGGGGGGGGGGGGGGGGGGGGGTTCTTTTCTTAATTTAATTTATTTATACGATGTAGCCTAAGGCAGAAATACAGTTATGATGGTCCACAAACCCAACCCGAAATGAGAGAATGCACAGAATGAATGTTTATCACATTCATTTACGCTTCTTTGCGTCTTATAGCATAGCTCAACTGCGGTAAGCACAGGCTCACACACAGCCTGACCAAGGCTACTGCTGCTAGTTAGTCTACATATGTTTTATTAAGGAAGATTGACATGTCAACGTGTTTGGGTATAGTCTACATCTAGTGCGCACTGCTGTGCTGTCTCTTGAGCGTAACGAGAACGCTCCTACAGCCATGGACATCCTCCTGTGTACCCCCGGCCGGGCGGTGGTACACAGTCACATACAGTAGCATATCGCTATAAATTGGCCAGTTTCAGGAAAGGCACTATGTACTGTTGGCTGTTATTGTTAACGTTCCATTTCCACCATTGTCAAGTCTCAAGTCTTTGAGGGGCGAGTCCGAGTCGAGTCTCCCCATCTCTGCCTTGTCCCTCCCTGCAGCTTCAGAGAGAAGCACGCAGCACCTCACATCAACTCAGTCATCTACTTAACTGTCACCTTGTCCCTCCCTGCAGCCTCAGAGACATCAGAGACTTCAGTCACAGTCACTCAATTAATCACACTCCATTTCATCCACTGCTGGCACACACACGCGTGCGTCCACACACACACACACACACACACACACACACACACACACTGCCTCTTGTCTCGATCCAAATCTAGAGAACGTTAATCCATTTTAGTGATTCTAATTCCCCTGGATTGGAGCAAATTAAACTGCTCAGGGTGCCGAATAAACGAGCCAGTGTTGTTGTTGTCAATGTTAAACACAACACTCACACTATCTATGAATTAGGTAAGCAGCAGCATCAAGTAGGGGTCTGTGTGTGTGTGTGTGTGTGTGTGTGTGTGTGTGTGTGTGTGTGTGTGTGTGTGTGTGTGTGTGTGTGTGTGTGTGTGTGTGTGTGTGTGTGTGTGTGTGTGTGTGTGTGTGTGTGTGTGTGTGTGTGTGTGTGTGTGTGTGTGTCCGTGCGCCATATGCGTAATTCAGACCACTGACTTTTGTCTGCGATGTCCCAATGCTTAAGTTATGTCAGTACAACAGTGTTGCATGCGGAAAATAGCAGATCTACAAGCTCACAATACAATGACTCGTTGTGAGCTTGTAGATCTGCTATTCTCAGTTGAAAAGCTTGAAAACATGAGCCGAAGATGTTGCTTGCCATGCAGTGGGTTGCGTTGCGTGGGTGAATTCACATCAGGTCAACATGCACCACGGCACTCTTATAAACTGTTTTTTTTGTAAAAAAGAAAAAAAAAATCCTGTCTCTACAAAATTGGCCGACATGAATAATTCTTGTCTGTGGTTGCTATGGTAACTGTATGTGTTCTTTTTTTTGCAAGAATGTCATGTTAGGACCCCCACCGCTCGCACACACACACGCACACACATGCACGCTACCCGTAATACGAAGTCCCCATGCTGTGGAGAATATCCAGGCTTATCGATGTGTAATACAAAATATCTTCTAAATGTTGCTATCATAATATAAGAACCCAAAATGATATGTAACAACAACCCACATTCACGTGTGCCTGCTCTGTGGTGGGCAGTCGTCTTTGGAACAAAACATTTTGAGATGGGGGGTCTGCGGCAAAATACATATCATTTTGGGGGTGACTTGACATGACAAGTTTTGAGCATTTTTTTTAGAAAACTGTTAGAATCACTTAACCCATTAAGACCTGGAACGCATCTGTGTCACTTTAGATTTCTTTGGCTATTTTTGAAAAACCTTGAAAAAAAAAATATTTTGATTTTTTTCAAAAAAACTGTTAGGATTTAGAAAACATTTTTAAGAATCGCCTCAGGTCTTAATGGGTTATTCCCATAGCTCTGCATTAACAAAGATGAGCCGACTATGATACTGGCAGAAATATTGCTGACATAACATCTGTGTAAAGGTGGTGGATCGGACAAGGTTTCCGCGGTGTTGTAGTGCAATAAACCTGGGTCAAATTTGTCTTTTGAAACGACCTGGAGAAAGGCCAAGCTCATAAAAGCCCCAATAAACCAAAAGGACCCGATACTTGAACTTGATGTAGAGCAGCTGATAGGAGTGGGAATAAACTGTGCTTTTTACAATCCATGTCAGTCCAGCTTGTGTTTACATTCAGGGGAGATGTGGGCTGAACAGTTAAAGACGTGTGTTTAGAGTGTCCTAGAACAGTAGTTCTCAAACGTTTTCATGTCAAGGACCCCCAAAATGATATGTATTTGGCCGCGGACCCCCATCTAAAAATATGTTGTTCCAGGGACCCCCCAGAAGCAAAGATTTGAGTTACAAATGTTCTCTTTAAAAGATATATATTCAAAGATTTGCACAAATTTTCAAGATTTTTCTAAAATAGCAGATCTACAAGCTCATAGCGCGGCACTCGGTGCCGCGCTATGAGCTTGTATATCTGCTATTTTTGAATAGCCAAAGTATAAAAGGTCATAATTATTCTGATACTATATTTACACATTTTGCTGGGTACCCCCTGGAACCCCCTCAAGTACCCCTGGAGGTCCCCGGACCCCACTTTGAGAACCACTGTCCTAAAACACCAATTACAGATATTTTAAACAATATTTTGTCAAAAAGTGCATTTTCTAATCAATTTGAAAAACTTTCAAATTTTCTACTTGAAAACATTCAACTTATAAGCAAACAATTCATTCAAAACATAAGCACAAATAACTTTTTTTGACAGATTAACTCTTTGACTGCCAGAAATAAGATATAATTTGCCACGCCACGGCCAGCGATTTTCGAGCGTTTTCACTAACCTTTGAAAAATCATAGAATATTCATATTCAGTATGAAAGATCCCCAGATGGCTTTAAGTATATAAATTAAACTTATATGAAATGAATATTTAACTTTAGTTATACAATGAACAAGCAAAAAAAGTTTTACTCTTCTCAAATAGGAACTTTAATCAAATAGAACGTTTTCAAATTGATTTCATTTTTTTGCACTTTAATAAGAATATGGGTCAAAGACGTTTCCCATCTTGTCTGACTTCAGGATTCAGAACCATGTTTTGGATCTGAGCAGTGGTGTAAAGTACATTTACTCAAGTACTGTACTTACAAGTACAATTTTGAGATATTTTTACTTTACTGGAGTATTTCCGATTTTCAGTCCTTTTATTTCTACTACACTACAATGATTTGTAATTTAGATTATTATAAATCTGGATCTGCGTGGGGGTGGGGGTGGGGTGCATTTTCCTGGGTGCCACTATGTCATCATTTATCCCAGAGTCAGTGCTAGAGCTCCAGTAACCTGCTTTCATCCTGCAGCAGATCATTAATGCATGGGACTCATTGCGCTGAAGGCAAACAGCATTAGGCTAATCTCCCTGTTTGCTGATGCACGGTATTGATGTCTCCTAACCCAGTTACTGTGCTGATGGCTGAGTTCTATTCCAAACAGCAACGCAAATCAATTTAGGCTGAGGGACGGTGACTTAACCTATTTAGACCTGGAACGCATCTGTGTCACTTTGGCACTTTGGTTTCTTCGGCTATTCAAAAATAGCGGATATACAAGCTCATAGCGCGGCACTGAGTGCCGCGCTATGAGCTTGTAGATCTGCTATTTTTGAAAAATTGTAAAAAAAAATATATATTTTCTATATTTTTTTTCAAAAATCTGTTAGGATTTAGAAAACATTTTTAAGAATCGCCTCAGGTCTTAATGGGTTAATGTGCCTCGTGTTTGCAACTCTGTCTATTGTTTTGAAACGGGGGGGTGGGGGGGGATGTTTCTCTGCATTCTAATCAGGTTACTAACATCTGTTTTCTCGCGTTTGTCTCTTTTTATTCTCTAATCGTTCTCTTCTGCCTGTTGTCTTATCCCCATTTTCAAAAATGTTCCTGTTTGGTTTCTCTCCTTTGCGCTGTACCTTTTCTGGCTTCATTCTTTTCCGTTTTGTTTACCTTTTCTCTATCTCTTCTCCCTTTTCTTTTCTCCTCCCTTTCTTGTTTGTTTGGTTCTTCTCTCTCTCTCTCTCTCTCTCTCCTCAGTGTGATCAAGACCAGTGCATTCAGAGCACCAAATTCGTTTTGCAGGCGGCCGCCACCCCGCTCCTCCAGCAGCAGCAGAGCGGCGAGCCGGTCATGCTGACGACCACGCCCCCCGGCGGCGACGACGACAACGCCGGCGGCGGCGGCGGCAGCGTCCTCCCCGGCCGCGCCTCCCTGGTCCTGGGCGGACCCTGCGGCGCCCAGCTGCCCCTGGACGGCCAGCCCACGCCGCCCACCTCCACCCTCAACCTGAGCATCTGCCACGAAGCCGCCGACATGCCGCCCGGCGGCGGCGGCGGCGGCGTCATCCATGGCGTCCACCCCCCGCACGGCCACACCCACCCTCTCCAGGAGCCTCCTCCTCCTCCGGGGGTCCTGCATCACTTCCTCACCCCGGAGGAGGCTCCGTCGCCTCCGGGCATGCTGCCCTGTGGCAGCCCCATGGGACACAGCCACGCTGCCATGCAGGCGGGCTTCTACAGCCCGGCCAGTCAGGACTCACTACACGAAGACTCTGTGAGAGGACTGGTTAAACTCAGCTCCGTCTGACCCCCACACCCCCCCCCCCCCCCCCTCAGTGAACACATCCGTCCTTCAGCCAAAAAGCTCCTGCACTCCCTATCGTCCTGCCCGTCGTCCTCTTGAGTGGGACATTGCCTGTCCCCTCAGGTGGGACATTGCCAGCCATCCTGGGTGGGACATTGCCTGTCCCCTCAGGTGGGACATTGCTTGTCCCCTCAGGTGGGACATTGCCTGTCCCCTCAGGTGGGACATTGCCAGCCATCCTGGGTGGGACATTGCCTGTCCCCTTGGGTGGCACATTGCCTGTCCCCTTGGGTGGCACATTGCCTGTCCCCTTGGGTGGGACATTTCCTGTCCCCTCAGGTGGGACATTGCCGCCCTCAACACAGAGTTCCACTTTTCTCCCGCCAAACGCATCACAGGACCTCACCGTTTAACCACACGAACCCTAGCGTCCCTTATTCTGGGGGAGGCGCACAATTCAACGAAAATAGACAACCTACAAGCTCACAACGCGATGAGTTGAGCTTGTAGGTCCGATATTTTCACCGTAGACAGACATTTGGTGTCGAAATAAAAGGAGGGTGCTTTGGGGGGCTCAATTACGGTATATAGGGTTTAAGTGGTAAAAGAATAATAAATGAGGCCGTGTTTGTGAATCAGCTGCTATAAAGACGTTGGACTGAATGGAACACGACAGATGAAAGACGATGTTCGTTCGGTGTCTCCTGCCAAACCTTAAACCTTCCCAGTGGAACCAGGCTGGCCGCTGCTCGCTGAAGCACAACTCACTGCCTGGAAGCCATGATGATTGACCACACAGGAACACAGTCATCCTGGACCCGCCGTGATCTTTGTCTGCAAGGGTGACCGCTGTTGTTCTTGTTTTACAAGGCGCTCAGCGGATACAAGAAGAGTGGGCACTACGGAAGAATGGGCACCTTGATCTAAAATTGGCTATTTTGTCCAAAATGTTCAAAAGAACTCTAAAGTCATGTAAAGTATACATGATTTGAACAAGCATGGTACATCATTATCAGACCTCAATTTATCCTTCAACTTCTTGTCTATATGCCCAAAATGATTGGATAAATTTGGATATTTGTAGCAATTGTACAAATATTAGGCCGTAATTAGCGAATGTTCAAGCATGTTCTAATCATGTATACTTTACATGATTAGAACTTTTTTTCTTTTCTGAACAATACACGTTTTACATCGAGGTGCCCACTTTTCCTTTGTGCCCACTCGTCCTGTTACCCCCTCGGCCATGTACCACAAAAACATAACGACAAAGGAAATGTTTTGAAAGTAAATCCATGACATTGTTTTTTTTCTTTTCTTTTTTCTCAGTTTATTCGTTTCCAGAAATCAGCTTTATTTTGTCCTGAATCACAGGTCTGGCATGTATTATTTTTCTTATCAAGCTTTAGCCCAGCAACAACAACGGACTGTCTTATTTGCCTTATATGGACGTCGTCGATCGGCGGTCAAGCGGTACATTTTGTAACATTTTGGTTGGATGTTATGTCACACATATCGTCACTCTTTGTTCTTTTTTTCTAAGAGACTGTATTGTGCTTTATCATGACGTGGCCATTTTTGGGGGGGTTTCTCTGCCAAACTATTATGTTTCCTGTGGATATATTAATAAAATCACAACTTTTTATTGGATACAGTTGAATCCTTTTTTTTTGCAGGTCAGGACGAGGCATGTAGGTCTGTCACAATTATTACATAATCGCTATTATTTGAGAAAATTGCAATTATTTTTTGCATAATCGTCATCATTGTTTCCATGTTGAGAAAGGATCATACATTTTGAAACATTTTCAAAAATAGTGGAAATAGCAGATCTACAAGCTCAACGCGACACGTTGCGAGCTTGTAAATTGGCTATTTCCACTATTTTGTAACAGATTTTGAGTATGAAATAATAAACATGTTAAATACAATATTGATTTTGATTATGTCAGTCATTTCTTTGTGGATTTATTTTTTTTGTCATATCTACCCCCATCCAACTTTTGAAATAGGAAATGGAGGTTAAATGGGGGGCGGGTGAACATGTGGATACCTCTGCTATACAATTACAATACCAGGGGTTCTCAAACTGCGTTTAATTTCAAGGTCCACTATAACTTTGAGAGTGTACAACCGGAACCAAATGGACCCTTGAGGGTGATACTTAACATGATATTGACCATGATTCTGCTATGATCCTGACCATGATATTGAAATGATACTGACCAAGATATTGAAATGATACTGACATGTTCCTGACCATGATATTGAAATGATACTGACCAAGATATTGAAATGATACTGACATGATCCTGACCATGATATTGAAATGATACTGACATGATCCCGACCATGATATTGAAATGATACTGACCATGACTAACGATGATACTGACATGATACTGAGTCTGACCTTGTTGCAGCGAACACTGCAGGAGGGTTAAGGTTGTCTGTGGGTTTTATGAAGACCAAAGAAAAGTATTAAGAGTACTAACAATAGCAATGCGTTGTGAGCTTGTAGATCTATTTATTTATGACAAGCACAAGCAAATTCTAAATCAGGCTTCAGCAGTGGTGGACAGTAACAAAGTACATTTATTTCAAATATAGTGAAAATTGCAGATCTACAAGTTCACAAGACACGATGTGACAACGTGAGCTTGTAGATCTGCTATTTTCACTATTATGGTCGGAAAATGTTTTTGGAAATATCTGCTTTTCAATACATTTTGTAATTACTTGTTACTTTTCAATACTTGAAATAGGTCATACGTAAATTATCAATTCATAATATAATTGTACCCTTCCTAGAAATGTAGTGGAGTCAAAAGTACAATATTTGTCATACAGTTGTGCCACTTCAAAACTTCACACGTTACTGTTCTTTCACTGAAAGTGCCCTGAAAATGCATTTTTTCCTCCCTGTTCTGCCCTTAAAAATTCACTGTTTTGCCCCTGAAAAGAAGTTGTCACTACACACCCCCGTTTTTCCCTTCAACAGACAGCCATATACATGAGAACTAAAGAATGTGTGTTGAAGAAGGTGTCAGACTCATTATGAGGCGAAAGGTGATTTGAAGAGGTCCTTGACCAGTTGCTCAAATTAATTAGCATCATAAAAGCAGTGATCATCAAAATAATTCAGCATTTTAAATGCCCTTCTTTGTCCCTCTTATTGCCCTGGGAATCCCCTGAAAATGTACTGTCTTGGCGATGGCAGGACATTTGAAGTTTTGAAATGGCACATCTGTAAGTAAGTAAACCTTGCCGATCACTGAGGCCCATAGGGCAGGAGCCTATCTCCTGTTTCCTTAGCGTGAGGCAGCTTGATAAATTCAACTCCTGAACATGACGCTAATATGTCTGACTTACCCCAATTCAATCTTTAAAGGTTCTATGACATTGATTTTCACTTTTTTAATTTTGTATGTTTTTTGGGGGGTTTTATGACCTCAATTACACCGCAAAATCACAGAGGTCAGACCAAAGAGTCCAAATCCACGACACTTGTTCTGGGACCCATCTGGTATCGATCTATCTACTGCCCCCTGGTGGATGATGTGTGCTGCTGCCCCCCCCCCCCCCCCCCCGCCCACTGACCATCACGTTAGTAGCAACACACACAGACACACCCAGTGAAATTCCACATTCTGTGAAGTTATCCTTGATTCTATTGTTGGAATAAAGCTCTAAGCTAAGTAATGGTATTAATACATTCTCTGCCAGGTATTAATTAAATAGTTCATCCTTTATTTCCAGCGTTTTTACCTTATTTTGACGATCCACTGAGAGCCACGGAGGCCACGATGTGCACACGGATGACAAAAGCTGTCTGGGGGAGGGGGAGGGTCTCTTGTCTCTTCTAGCCTGGCATTGGCCAGACTGATAACGTGGATTCACTCTCACGTTCCTCCCCGGTATCAGTCTGGACTTCGGCCCATAGGGAGCGAGTATGAGAAATCAGATTTTTTTTAAATGCTTTTCGCTGTTGTACGGTCAGCAGTTGAAAAGCAGTCACTGGTTGGCTCGATCATTTTCTGATTTCTCATACTCGCTCCCTATGGGCCCTATTAGTATTTCCATTTTTCTATTCTTTTACTTCTACTCCACTACATCTCAGATACAAATATTGAACTTTTACTCCACTACAATTATTTGAAAACTTTAGTTACTAGTTACTTTGTAGATTTAGATTATTATTACAAAACATACATTAACCACTTCAGCCCTATATAAACTTTGGCTATTTAAAAATAGCAGATCTACAAGCTCACAACGCGTCACATGGCGATGCGTTGTGAGCTTGTAGATTTGCTATTTTCAAAAGCCTTTTACACACACTTTTTTCTCCTCCTACAGATTTCATCAAGTCTCACCAAAACCTGCACACATGATCTCTGGAGCCATGTGATGAAACACATCACACACAACATTTGTTTGGCCGGATGTTTTTTTTGTTGAGGGATGGGGTTAAACTATTCCAAACCTGGGTGGCAGTGCTGTAGAAGGAGAATGTCTGTTTTATGGGTGGGTGGTACCAGATCGTTGTTAACGCTGCCTCTAGTTTTGTGACTGTGGGTGTCGCTAACTTTTTGGAGGTTTTAAGTCAGATATACGGGTATAGGGGAAATTTCGGGCAAATTTTAATTTACAATTTTGAAGACCAATCCCATTTTTAGTTGTTTAACCCGGTCTTCTACCGGTCTTCTTGGAGAAAGGTGGGTCATGGGCCCCAGGCCGAGAAGCGGTCGAATCAGTTTGTTTTGGGAGGTTTGAAGCTTAGTCATCACTTCAGTGACATAGAGATGTTGGAGTACCAATGTGACACTGCCACATAAATGTGTGAAATAATGTATTTCCTGACCAGGTATGATGAGTATTGAAAGATAAAGATACACAAGAAACATAACATACTTGGTGATAACAGGGGAATATGTTGGTTAAGATACGGTTGAATATTTAACACCTAAATGTAGTGTACAGTTTTTGTTTTTGTTTTGTGTAAGGTGATTATGGCCATTATGATTCAGTTTCTGTTGACATGGTTCACTCATAGGGGAGCTGTTGGGGAAAAAGCAGCCAAAGTTCCACAGGAAGTGAGGTATCAGGAACAGCTATAAAAGTACAGGAAATGAGGCGGCCAGGGGTTCCATTTTAGGTATTGAAAAAGAGTGTTTGTTGGTGTTTGAGAAAGAGACTCTTGTAAGACTATACTAAACCAAAATCAGGAATTGATAAACCACTGAGTAGTGTGGCCAGAGAACTTATGGATCTGGAAGGAGAGAAGTTTGGTTGAGGAACATTTCTAAGGGTTTAGCTCTGAATAAATTCAAAGCTTTTGGACAAAGGAACCCATGTGGCCTCCTGACTTGAAGGTTGGGTGATATTTTTTCCTTTTTATGTAATGCATTGCCTTTTTATTTCCTGACTTTGCGGGTTATTGGATTCTCGGAAAATAGAAGATCTACAATACTTTTGGGAAACTTTACTCTTTGGAGACATTTAAAAGAACTTTGCGTTGCGGACTAAAGATCAGAGTTGGATCATTCTTCATTAGTATTTTGAAGTGTACTGATCGTTTAATTGAATTATTATTTTTGTTTGATTAATATTGGGTCAGATCAAATACTGCATTTAATTTCAAAAGCTACAGTTTTGTGAATTATTTTTGGTCTACAATACAGTTTGTTTAAGAATTACTGTCGCAGGTACAGCACCTCTATTTCTTTAATATAACTCAGACATACAATTTTATAGTTCTGATTGTTATAAGTTGAATGCTAAAAATCACTATTCGTGAATGCCTTAGGCTACTACACACGATGCCTGTCCCTGACTAAGGATTTCTATAGTCGAATCTGATTGGCCAAATATTGCCTATAGTCGACTAATAGTCGACTAATGCAACGCCACAACAAAACAAAAAAACATATATATATGTATTTATTTTTTGTTGAAATAACTGAGATTGGCAAACAAAAGATGTTTTGATGCCAAATTGCCAATACTTTTGTACTTTTACTCAAGTAAATTTTGAATTATGGACTCGCACCCATACACTGCCTTCACACTGATGCTCATTCATATTTACTGACATGTTATGTTTGCTGTTGTTTATTTAGTTTATCTTTAAATTACATTTTATATACTTTTAACTGTGCCTGTGTCTCCCTTTTGTTGCAACCCTGAGTCAGGTTGTAACAAATGGGGGGCTCGTCTAACTTGGTAGGACAAAATGCATCCGTAAAACGCTTTAAAACTGGTCATTAGCTCTTTGGTCATCTTCATTTAATGGAATTTGGGTCCTTCAGGGGCAGTGTTCTCCAGTGCTGAGTACTAGTGCTACCTGTGTGCTAAAATGATGGGAGATACGGGTGCAGGTTAGACATTTTCAGTATGTAACTTTGGTAAAGTTAAACATTGTCTGATTTTGGTTGAGTTTGTTCTACTTTTGAGAAAATTAGTTTTTCTAGTTTGGTGAGGAGAGAGGAGCTTAGTGATTGATTGATGCTTGTCTCCCTGGTGGTACAAGGAAGTGTGGCGCTATTCCCCTGATAGGGTGAAGAAATGTGTCCTCGATAGGGGGACTCATTTGTTTATTATTTTGGTAAACTGTTTGTTATTTTTGTGTCTTCTGTGCGGCCCTGGGGGCACATCCATGTCTTTGAGAGGGTCGCCATTTCATGCTTGTCCAATCTACCCATTGGGCTCAAGTGCGTAAATACCTCCCGCCAGTAGGGCACATGAAGACTAGGGTGAGTTAGCCAGGTGGGGGAAAGTTCTGTCTCTGTCATTGAGTCTGGATCCTTGTATGTACCGGGGAGGGAGCAAGCGTGGTACTCCTAGTAACCTTTGCCGTGGTTGCTACAGTAGCATTGTGGGGGGACTTATGGTGAATTAAGAAGCTGAACTTCCCTTTGTTTTTAATTGAGCTAATGGTACATTTTGGTTTCATCAAGATGGTTTCAGTGACCCTAGGGTCCCTGTTTTATGGAGAGCTAGTTGCACACTGGGTTATGTGCACTACTGTGTTCTCTTGGTTGTGTGTAAAATGAATCATGGTAGTGTCAATAATTGTCTGTATACATCAGAGGCAGTGTATAAAAGTTTCATCTGTGTCAAAGCTGGCCCGGTGAGCCTAGGTGCGGAATTCAGGTTTGGGAACGTGTGACAAATGGCCCAAACGGTGCTTTTCTGTTTGCATGCATTGTGGGTTTATGTCACTTGTCCATTGTGTGTTGCCTTGGTTTAAAAGGAGCTCACTCGTTGGTAATGTGCCTCCTTTGGTTTTGTCCTGTTGAGGGCAAGGAGGACTTATGCATCCCCTGACTAAAAGTCTAAAATAATGGCTTGGATGAGGGGATGAGTTCATGTTGTTGTTCCATAGTTTGTTTAGGTCATGTTTGGTCAGAAATTAATTTGTGTTCCTGTAGACCGTTGTAATTCCGCACAAATAATGGCTGGTATGTTAAAAAATAAAATTTGTTTGGAATTGTAACAGCTGAAATCAATAATGTATCAGTATTCTGATATTAACCTGTGGTCCGCATTAAAGGGGAATACCACTCATTTTCAACATTGAACTATGTCTTTAATACACCTTAGAGCTGTTGTGTGTAAATAAGAAAAAGGGTGTATTACAGACATAGTTCAATGTTGCAAATGAGTGGTATTCCCCTTTAAGTGAAGGTGGGGGCCGATGTGGGACCTGAGACGAGGGCGTGGCTGCACGTCATTGAGCTGGACATCTGACGATGACGCACGAAAGAAGAAGATGCCTGAGTATCACTTCTGTTTGTAATATGTTGTAATATATGTAATATCTGTTTGTTTATGTTTGTAATATATGTTTCATTTTGTCTCGCTGTTGATCTGTAGTGAACTTTGGAGTTACATCATGTCAAGGTAACTACACAATCCAAACCGCACACAAGCACACCGGAAAAACACACAGGCTGACCGGAAAAAGCAGAGTGGATTCCTGGAGCTACCCCCCCCCCCCCCCTTGCACACAAACACGGTAGTGTCGTCGTGGGGCATTTTTATTTTGTCTTTATTTTATTTATTTATTTTTGGTTAACCAAGGTTTCAATACATTTGTGAATAACCTGTTTTGAAGGAACAGTGGGTTGTGAGCGACTCTCTGTGAACTGACGCTAAACTGTGTGGTATTGGACAAACTGTGGACTGGATTGGTGATTATTTTACAATACAAAGTCAACTGAGGTTTTTTGTGTCTGTGTATTTCATTCATTCTGTTGTTTATTGAGTTGAAGGTATTCTTTTGTGGGTAATCAATCCCTGGTTTCAGGTTTTAAGGTTCATTTGGTTCTACTAATTGTGCATTTAAATCCTGTGTAAGGTTGGCTTTTAAAAAAGCGTTTTTTGTCCAAACTGGACTAAATTGGTGTTAGGCTTTGGCCTAACTGGCACCCCAAACGGGTGCACGTTAGTCCGACAGCGCATTCCTCCGACAAAGCAGCGCTCCGACGTTTCAATACTAAACCCGAACCAAACCCGCACCCTAACCCTAACCGCACGCGGATGCCACATAGTCGGAGAAAAGGTCTGCCGGATTAACGCATGCCTCCCACCCCAAACAGTAAATCCAAAGCTAAACCGTTACACCGTTGCAAAAAGTGGCACCCCAGATGTTTAAAAGGACCTCAATCTCAAGCAGAGAGGTGCAAAACCGGATGCAAAACCGGTGCAAAACCGGATCATTTTCAACAACAAAGGAACAAACAAGCAAAACTGTGCAAACGAGCTCAGTGGGAAATAACAATTTCGTTTATTCAAACGCAATCGAAAAGGGAACATTTGCAATTTCAAATGGCAAATTATGATGGAAACTTGCGGGACTTTGATGAAATGGAAACTCAACACCCGTGTTGGTATCAAACCCACCACCCTCAAACAAATCAGCCTCAAACAATGTCAACTCAAGCTAACCAGCCTCAAATACATGAACCGGATGGAAATTCACCTGCAATAAGTGAAATGAATCAGATCAATGAACCGGATGGACATTCTGCTGCAATGAGTGAAATAATTCAAATCAATGAACCGGAGAAAATCCACGAGCCAGATGGACAATCAATCAATTACAGTCTAATTGATACGGACATTTGCGGCAATGTCGCGGCCAACCTCTTCTATAGCACCGGGACCCACATTGGTGGAACTGGCTGATGCTATGGAAGGAATGCGTATTGCCCATCACCACCTGGAAACAATGGTCAAAATCAATTTCCAGCAAATAAAGAGAGAGCAAGAACGTAATACAGAGTCACTGAGAGATGTCAAAGACAGCCTCACTCACACATTACAATCACTGAGTATTCGAAATCACACCAAAATGCAGGATGAAATGAGAGCATTTAAGGACACCATGGTACACACAATAACCACAACAGTGGAACGAGGTCACACCAGACTACATAAAGAAATGACTGATGTAGAGTTCATCCGTTTCTCAAGTAATTGTGTTAACAGAAACTGTGAAATGTATTAACAGAAACTGGGCCTCACATTGTAGACCATGTTTTATATCATGTTTTGTACTTCAACAGAATCTGATGTTGATCTGTAACTTTTTTCAATAACCAATTTATAAATCCAATGTCAAAAATGTCAATCAAATGCTTTAAGGCTGTCTATTTTTATGGAAGTTGCCATGGAAGTTGCAGTCCAGCCAGGACAACAATGTGTTACTCAACGCTTGTTGAGTATTGATGTCAATTTATGAAATATGATACTGATGTATTGGGTACACACAACAATGAAATCAGTTATAAGCTGATTGTTTTGTTTCAGACTCTGAAAATCCAGCCCTGGATGGCCTGGTGGATGTCGTGGTGGACACCATGTCTGTCGAGTTGGATCATGCTGAGGGGTCTCGGCACAGGGAAATGTCTACACACAGTGAGTATCACATTTAAGCAGTCACCTTTTGTTTACAAATCAATATTTGGTATCTAAGAAAATTCTTTATCTTTTCCAGGCTCCCGACATGCAAGTGTAGCACCTCGGAGCAGAGAAATGTCCACGACCCTTTCTCCATTGCACCAACAAATTTAAAGTACATTCAGGTGTTACATGTTGTGTATACTAAAAAAAAAGCATTACCATACCTAATTCACAAGCAGTGAGTAAGTAGTTACAGGCTCAATCACGTGTTTCAGGCTTGCCTCGCCCGGTGGAGCATGCTGAGGGATCGCGGTGCATGGAAATGTCTACACACAGTGAGTATGCATCACATTTAAAGGAGACACACCATGAATGTCACTTTTTTTTATTTTTTTGGTATTTTTTGGGCTCCCCAGTGTCTCTTGTACCCCAAAACATTCAGTCATTCATTCTCATTTCAGAGATTTTCAGAATGGGCGTGTCTAAACAGGCCATCTCAGAATGGCAAGTTTGCTTACATCACCAAACTTTCTGCCCATGTATTTTGACAGACAGAATTGCTCAGTACCGCAGTACAGCACCCCTCTGCCCAACAGGACGTTTTGGTATTGCAGCTGAAAGTGCTTCATAAGCCTGAGAGAATTGACTTGGGATGAGTATATCTGAGTGTTGATTTAGGCTCAAACCTTTTGAAAATGGTTTGAGGGACATACACCATATGATATTAAATATCCAATATTTTTTTTTAATTCATGGTGTGTCTCCTTTAAACATTTACCTTTTTGTTTACAAATTGATATTTGGAATCTAAGCACATTCTTTGTCTTTTCCTGGCTCTCGACATGCAAGCTTAGCACCTAGGAGCAGAGAAACGTTCACACCTAGTGAGTATAAATATCATTTAAACAGTCACCTTTTTCTTTACAAATCAATATTTGGAATCTAAGTACATTCTTTGTCTTTTCCAGGCTCTGGACATGCAAGCCTAGCACCTCGGAACAGAGAAACGTCCTACACACGCAGTGAGTATTTGTCACATTTTAAAAGGTCACCTTTTTGCTTACTAACGGAGCCATGTTAAATCTAAGAACATGTGTGTTCTTCAAGAGCTCAACAAGCAAACCAAAAAGCAGCTAGAGGTCCTCCAAGGCTTGGCTATCGCTCCAGGTAAGTTTAGGGCACAGCATCAGTAGCGACTGACTTCTACTGGTTGGTCTCCAGCCCTTATCGCTGCCCTAGTGATTTCCTACAGCTTGGTCTAGGCCACCTGTCAGCAGAGGAGATGTGTGATTGTCAACATCTAAGACCAACCAGCAGGGGTGAGTCTCTTTCAGTGTAACATGGTATTGTAGTGGTATTATGTCCAAAAATGAAATGGCCACAAATGTTTTAGGTCCAGACAGTGATAGATCCAGCATCAGGTCCAGGCACGGTGATGGCTCCAGACACAGTGTCAGATACCAGCACAGCATCAGGTCCAGGACCAGCCACGACTCCAGGTACAGCAACAGCAGTGGCTCGAGGCAATCTGTCAGGTCCAGACATGATGACCGGTCCCACCGCAGTGATGGGTCGAGGGACACGGTCAGGTCCAGACATGACAGATCCAGGGACACCATCAGGCATGGTGAGTTGTCCAAAGGCCCCAAGTAATGAAAACCTTTAAAATTCAACAAGTAGTATCGTGCACCCCTAATTGTTACTGATAGAGTTAATCTTGATTATCATAATGTGTCTAGGGTCATAAACCTGCTTAAAATGTCAAATTAATATAAATGGTGTCATATTGGCCTGAATTCAGTCTTGTACTCTATTCTGCTATTTCTCTGTCTATGCAAGGTCAAACTAGCTACAGGCTTTCTGTGGCTATCTCTTGGCTCCTCAAGTTATGTCAATATGGAATGTTTTGAGAACACTTCATCTCGGCGTATCTTTTCTACGCTAACCCTTCTTTCAGTATCACAAAGTCACCACTGACCAGTGACTGGTCAGAGCCGAGGTCAACGTGTTGTTTGAGACATGTGGACGCTGTTTGTCCAAAGATAAACGGTCACACCATCATCATCATCATCTTCATCATCTACCATCATCATCCTCATCTGACGACGACGTAATCATCACTCTCATCCAATCCAAGAAGTCCACCTTCGCCCGGAAACTCATCTATGTCACATCCTATGATGTCATATGTTTATGTTAACGGATGCTGTTAAAATCCAGTGCTTTCTCTGTTTAAGGAGAGAGAGACACGACCGATGATGCCTTCAATACCTGTGATACTGTAACCTTCCCAGTCTCTCTGTCTGAATTGTCTGAATATATTTCACTACATCCAATGGCTGCCTGTGTTCTGAGTCTGGTTTTTCTTTGTCGCCTTTTATGAAAGTGTCTGGTACTTTGTGTGGGTGATAAGGAAAAAACAGCTCCATCAGTTACAATATGACAGGTTTATTATTTCTCCTGGGTACGATTTATAGTCATCTGTCGTGGAAAGTTTTAATGCAAAAATATCACTTTGTAATTTCTAAAACATACTTTTTGTTTTTATTACAGGTGCTATGCGATGACTGAGAGGCCAACATGGGCATTGCCAACACAAGGTAAGTTCTGAGCTATTTCTATGAAGACAGGACACTGGCCAAGAAAACTGGGGGACACTTTTAATTTGCAACTTTCTTCCTTTAATGTTCTCTCTGTCCTTGTCTCCTCTCCTATTGGGACACAAAAACTGCTCTTCAATTATAGACATGTCATGTCAATGACATAATGGTTGAACATTAAGTGAAAAATAGTAGTATAAAGGGTTTATACCATGTTTTACAATACATCCTAGTCCTACTACATTATTAACATAAATGGCCGGGTTTCCCAAAGAGCTCGTGCGTAGAGCATCGTCGCAGGTCCGACGACGGGTCTAACGTGTGACGTCACATGCTTCGCAGTACCATAGCAGGCACGTAGATTTCAGGTCATGCGTGGCCGTACGCAGCTTGCGCAAGCGTCTCCTACACAGCTGGGACTCGGCCAAACCTACGCTCTACCCTCATTAGTAGCAGGTGGTTGTGCCCCTGCGTGCCATCTAAACTGGCTGCGATTGTGGTAAAAGTACATTCGTGAGACAGAATGCGCGCAGCATACTCCCCGCCCACAGTAGGAGGGGAGTACTGTCCTACGAAGCATTTTGTAACGAGCGCCCTGGGCCGCGTGTAACACCCATCGTTCAATGAAATCTATGAAAAGACCGACACACACACACACACACACACACACACACACACACACACACACACACACACACACACACACACACACACACACACACGTGTGTATGTGTATGTATGTATATATATATATATATATATATATATATATATATATATATATATATATATATATATATATATATATATATATATATTACGGCCGGGCCGGTGCGTAAAAGGGCGAGCGGCTGCAGTGCTTCGTCCTCTATGCATGAACCCGAAGTTTACAAATCGTACTCTCACGGATAATCCGATCATCTAATAAAAATATTAAGCACATGCCAAGTTAACTAAAGGTATATAAATGATGCTGAGCTAAATATGTTTCCTTAATTTCGAAGTTTTATAGTTAAACGTTATGATGAAAGTGCAGTTCCTCTCACAAAGTGACAGCTGTTGCGCTCGGCGAGCGCAACAGCTCGCCATGTTTATGAATGGTTAAAACATCTTTTGAAAATAGCAGATCTACAAGCTTGTGACACGTTGTGAGCTTGTAGATCTGCTATTTTCAAAAGATGTTTTAACCATTCATAAACATGGCGAGCTGTTGCGCTCGCCGAGCGCAACAGCTGTCACTTTGTGAGAGGAACTGCACTTTCATCATAACGTTTAACTATAAAACTTCGAAATTAAGGAAACATATTTAGCTCAGCATCATTTATATACCTTTAGTTAACTTGGCATGTGCTTAATATTTTTATTAGATGATCGGATTATCCGTGAGAGTACGATTTGTAAACTTCGGGTTCATGCATAGAGGACGAAGCACTGCAGCCGCTCGCCCTACCCAAAATAACAGATCTGCAAGCTATCAACACGGCATGTCGCAGTGTGTTTGTTGTATATATGTCTGTTTTTTTGGGGGAGGCGTCGCCCGTTACGCGTTAAGCTGTCAATCATGCAGGGGGACGCCCCCTCTATCCTCTGAATTTTTTTGAACGGCGAACAATGGCCGCAGTGTTTATTTAAGATCATTGAAATGTCACCTTAAAAAAATGCATTTTAATACATTACAGAATGTACCTATAAAAATGTAAGTGTCCAATTCATATAAAGGTAAGTTAGATAAAGGTGCGACTTTATCTTAGTATTTTTGCAAAATCCTGTATATATAGATATATGTATGCAAAGGGTGTTTAAACTATAGTAGGATAGCACTACGTAGTTGACGTAGGCTTTACGTAGGCTACGTCCAGGATCTCTTCACGTGCATGCTGTCTCAAGAAATGTAGTTTTAGCACAGACGAAACGGAACCTACGAAGATGGTGTCTACTGAAGCCAATTTAGATGAGACGTTGGGCACACACAGCTGCTACTAACGAAGATAGTGCGCAGCGGGGTTGCTACTGCGCAGATGCGTGGAGGCACCTACGCAGCTTCTAGGCTACGCAGGAGCTCAAATTCGTTTGGGAAACGCGGCCAATGTCATTTGTTTTTCTTCAGGCTCTTCAGTAGTTGAACACAGTTGAACATGAAGGGGAAGGGGGAAAAAAGAGAAGACTGCTTTGGAGAAGACTAATACGTTTTAAAGCAATACAAGGTAAGCCCATATTTCATGTTGACCAATGACAGACAAGTGGCACCTGCCAATCTCTAAATTGAATTGGGTAAAAACAATTTAATTTGACATAAAACAAATACAATGCCAACTGTCTACCGTTAGCTATCATAACATTTTAAATAACTGGTGGTTAGGTGTAGAAGGGAGATGGCTTTGTATTAAACTAGTTGTGGATGTACAAGCAACACATTTTTGCATGTCAATATGGAGACTCACGCTCGTTTTATTGCCACTTCCACAATACACACTAGGCATACAGGGGAGCAAAATACCGTTCTCCACAACTCATGGTGCATATTAAAAAGTAGAGAGCAGACAACATTGGTAAAAAGTGCTGATGCATTCAAAGTGCAATCCATCTTTCAAGATGTTGGTTTTGGGGGCAATATATGGCGGGCATGGGTTCAGGGTTCTGATGGTTTGGGGCAGCTGTTGGATGACCTGCTGGTGCTTCCCCTTGAGCTCTTGAACCTCCTACCAGATGGCAGGAGATCAAAGCTGGTGGGAAGGGTGGGACGAGTCAGTCGTTATGCTCATGGCCTTCCTGACACATCGATCTGTGTATTATATCAGATAGGGACTAGGACAGCATGTTGCCGTTGCACATGTTTTATTGTCTGTTTCTACTATGCAGATGCAGTCATGAAATTCAACCCAGAAGCCACAGAGGACCTCATAAGGCAGCATGCCGCAGACCACCTCAAGCGTGCTCCAGCGAGAAGGGGAGGCGGAGGACACACAGCAGGCACCACCATCGGAGGCCGGTCTCTTTGATGTGGGACCTGAGACGAGGGCGTGGCTGCACGTCATTGAGCTGGACATCTGATGATGGCACACGAAAGAAGGAAGACGCCAGAGTATCACTTCTGTTTTTAATATATTGTAATATATGTATGATCTGTTTGTTTATGTTTTTATTCTTCTTTCTTTCAAGATAAAGTTTATTTTTCCGCACGTCTACTCCCACAGTTTGGGCCTGACAGACTGCACAGTATGCTTATGCAGACTGCCTATTACGTAATCACCTCTGTGTCCTGTACAGACCACCATTGGAGGCCGGTCTCTTTGATGTGGGACCTGAGACGAGGGAGTGGCTGCACGTCATTGAGCTGGACATTGATGATGACACACGAAAGAAGGAAGATGCCTGAGTATCACTTCTGTTTTTAATATATTGTAATATATGCATTATCTGTTTGTTTATGTTTTTATTCTTCTTCTTTCTTTCAAGATAAAGTTTATTTTGCCGCACGTCTACTCCCACAGTTTGGGCCTGACAGACTGCACAGTATGCTTATGCAGACTGCCTATCACATAATCACCTCTGTGTCCTGTACAGACCACCATCGCAGGCCGGTCTCTTTGATGTGGGACCTGAGATGAGGGCGTGGCTGCACGTCATTGGAGCTGGACATCTGATGATGACACATGAAAGAAGAAGACGCCTGAGTATCACTTCTGTTTGTAATGTATTGTAATATTGTAATATCTGTTTGTTTATGTTTGTAATATGTTTCATTTTGTCTCGCTGTTGATTTGCAGTGACCTTCAGATTACTTAAACTGTGTGATGAAGCAAGGGAAAGTCATTCATCATTGGTGGTTTTGCCATTACCTGAGGAGGAAATTGCAAGGCAAAATGCATGGTTTCAACCAAAAATGTATATTCTGGAAGGTTCTGTACAGGATGTACACCTGTGGCTATCAGTGAAACAGCAAATGCATGTCATTGTTCAGAAGTAACTACCAATACATGTCACTGTTGAAAAGGAGCCACAAACACCGGTCACTGCTGAAAGTGAAATGTTGAGTGCTGTACATTCTGATGACATTGGACCCCATGACAGTATATCAAATGTATCAAAATCCACACACAAATCCACTCCATCAAAAGCATCTTCAACTTCATCTGCTCATCATAGCTCAGGCTGAAAAGGCTGCTCTTATGGAACAGGTGGCTGCCTTACACAAAAAAAACATGAAATTGAAGCATAACAGGAACAACTCAGAAGGCAAAAAGAGCAACTGGAAATGGAGACTCAGCTGGCAGCAGCAAATGCAAAGGCCCATGTACTGGAAACCATGGGCCAAGGAACTCATCAAGAGTGTCAAGTGGGACAAACTCAAAGAAAGGAGCTGCTGCTCCAAAGGAAACAACCCCATTCAACCCAAATGCAAATACATACCTACCTGATCAAACTCCACAAAAAGGAAACAATGGAAACCACAAAGCCTCCCTGCCAGCCACAGGTTGTGAGACCAAAACAACCACTTCATGAAAAATCTGCCAAAGCTCATTACATGACTCCTCTAATGCAATACTCTCTCCCCAGGCAAAATGTTTAAACCGAAAATATAATACATCAAAATGTGCAAACTGAAAATGTACAGCTTCATGGGAAAAGGAATGTTCAAGGTCATGTCACTCACACTACACCCCCTGCAGGTGATATTTGTAATGTGCTACGAAGACAGAATGAAAAAACTGCTTTACTGGTTAAGCAAAATCTGTATTCCACTTTACCACCAAGAGACATTCCAGTTTATGATGGTGACCCATTGCAATATGAAATGTTTATCAGGGCATTTGAGAGAGGAGTGGAGAAAAAGACTGACGATTACAGTGACTGCTTACATTACTTTGAACAATATACAAAAGGCCATCCATATAAGCTCAGATAAACCTGGAGGAACAAGGCATGCAAGCTACAGGAGAGGCATGGACATCGTGCTAAGCTTTCTGACCTTGTACAATTCATAGAGAGACAGGTAAAAATACTATCTGACCCACTGTTTGGAAACATGGAAAGATGCTAAGCAAACTACAACTGTCAAAACCTCAACCATCATCAAACCAAGAGACACAAGAGACATTCCAAGAAGCAGTTTTGCCACAACAGTAACACCCATAGAAACAGCAGTGCAGTCAAATGGAGTGGAAAGAAGTGTATTCATCAGCTATCATAATTATTGTCTTTTCTGCAATAAAAGTGGTCACACATTGGAGCGGTGTCCACAGATGAAAGAGAGAAGACACAGAGAGAAGATGGACTACTTAAAGGAAAAGGGAGTCTGTTTTGGCTGTTTGAAAAGAGGACACTTAAGCAGAGACTGCACAAGTCGTTTAACCTGTGATACGTGTGAACAAAACCATCCTGATATACTCCACATTGAAGAAACAGAAAAGAAATCAATAGGAAACAATGCTGTCGTCTCACCTCACACATGTGGTCATATTGGGGCCGGTGATGAAACCGCCATCTTCTACCCGTTCAAGTGAAGAGCCACAGGGAGACAGTGTTGCAAACATGCATTTTTGGACCATGGAAGCACATCCACATTCTGCACTGAAAACTTAATGAGAAGGCTAAACATTAGCGGACAAAAAACAAATATTCTTTTCCGCACAATGAACCAAGTGAAGCCTGAGACCAGTCACCATATCTCAGGTTTGGAAATAGCCAAGTTGGACAAAAACGATTTCATACAACTCCCTAATGTGTTCACTCATAAAACCATGCCTGTCTCACAACACAATATTCCAAAAACAACAGGGCTTGTCACCATGGCCTTATTTGAAACACATCAAACTGCAAGAAATAGACTCTGGTGTTGACCTACTGATCGGCAGAAATGCTTCAAAGTTATTGGAACCTTTGGAGGTGGTTAAAAGCCAGGCAGATGGACCATATGCTGTGAGGACCCTATTGGGGTGGGTCATCTATGGTCCCTTGATAGGAGACAACAATGTCAGGGATGAGACTGGCTGCACTGCTGCGGCTGTCGATCATATCATATATCCAGAAAAACAATCAGGACTTTAGTGAAAGAACAAGCAAGGAAATGGAAGCCAAGTCAGGGTAGGATGAAAGATGGACTACTGCGTGAAACGGATCTGTTCCGCAAGGTGGCTTGCCTCCCACAAGAAACGTTGGTGGTTATGTCCTCATACCCTTTCGCCATGGTCTGGAACAGCGATATTAAAGGTTACATTTTCTTTTTCTTTCAGCTAGTTCCCATCACGGCTGCACCTTCCTCGATCATCACCTGCTTGTCTCTCTCAGCACACCCTAAATCTGCTATTTGTCTTGCGTTTCAGCATCCTTCTCCCTCCGCCGCAGATAAACCATCTCTACCTCACCTCTCGCTTTATCCACCTCTCTTGCTTTATCGTCTAACCTTCTAACCTGGGCTTATACTCAAATGTAGTCATTTCTGTTCTCATCCCTCCATGTTGCTTCTAATGAGAATCGTAGCATTTTCAATCCGGCCGCCTCCCTCTAGTTCTTGCCCTCTACTAACATGACCACTTGCCCGGTGATTTATTGACTATGGTTCACATAATTTATTTTCTGATATTGCACTAACATGTTTGTGCTGTCTTTTTCAGGTCATGTATGCCAGGGATGTGTGGTTGGAGGATGGAAAGGAGACGGAGGGTACAATTCCTAATAATTGGATCGACAGGGGTAAGGGAACCATTAGATGGCCAAATGCCAAACAAACACAACTTACAAGATGAGAAAGGACCCCCAGGAGAACTGGCTGACGTTCCAGTTAGTCAAGATAAAGATGACTTCAGGCAGGTTTTGTTTTTGGATCATTTACTCAATAATTCAAGTACAAATAGTTGAATCAATGTTTACAGTTGAATTGTATAACTTCTAGTTAAAGCTTGTGAATGTGACAACTACAACCTGACCAGCCAAGCAGAGGAGGAAGAGGAGGATGTGGATGTGGTGATAAGAGGGAAGAGGAAACCTGTTAAAAGACAAGATGATGACTGATGTAGAGTTCATATGTTTCTCAAGTAACTTCTAAATATGAAATATGTTAACAGAAATTGGGCCTCACATTGTAGACCATTCATGTTTTATATGACGTTTTGTACTTTAACAGAATCTGATGATGATCCGGGGGAGGCGAGCATTATGGGTAACTTTCTTCTATAATCAATGTATAAGTCCAATGTCAAACATGACAATCAAATGCTTTAATAAGGCTGTCTATTTTAGATATGGATATGTTTATTTTTACTTTATATTGCAGCCGTATAGGTGCCCTCCTTTCCTATCGCACCAAGGAAGTTGCAGTCCAGCCAGGACAACAATGTGTTACTCAAAGCTTGTTGAGTATTGATGTCAATTTATGAAATATGATAATGATGTATTGGGTACACACAACATGAAATCAGTTACAAGCTGATTGTTATGTTTCAGACTCTGAAAATCAAGCCCTGGATGGCCTGGTGGATGTCGTGGTGGACACCATGTCTGTCGAGTTGGAGCATGCTGAGGGGTCTTGGCACAGGGAAATGTCTACACACAGTGAGTATGCATCACATTTAAGCAGTCACCTTTTGTTTACAAATCAATATTTGGTATCTAAGAACATTCTTTGTCTTTTCCAGGCTCCCGACATGCAAGTGTAGCACCTCGGAGCAGAGAAAGAAATCATTACCATACCTAATTCACAAGCAATGAGTAAGTAGTTACAGGCTCAATGTGTTGAACTATGTGTATCAGAGGAGATGTGTGATTGTCAACATCTAAGACCAACCAGTAGGGGTAGTCTTTTTCAGTGTGACATGGTATTGTAGTAGTATTATGTCCAAGTATTAAGTCTTTACTGATGGCTGGCTCCAGACACAGTGTCAGATACCGGCACAGCATCAGGTCCAGGACCAGCCACGACTCCAGGTACAGCAACAGCTCGGAGGCACTCTGTCAGGTCCAGACATGATGACAGGTCCCACCGCAGTGATGGGTTGAGGGACGCGGTCAGGTCCAGACATGACAGATCCAGGGACACGGTCAGGCATGGTGAGTTATCCAAAGGCCCCAAGTAATCAAAACCTTTACAATTCAGCAAGTAGTATTGTGCACCCCTAATTGTTACAATATGACATATTTATTATTTCTCATCTAATGTGTAATCATCTGTCTTGGAAAGTTTTAATGCAAAAATATCACTTTGTCATTTCTAAAATGTACTTTTGTTCTTATTACAGGTGCTATGCAGTTACTAATCTCTTCTGCCCTTTCTCTCCTTTCTTCCTTTACTGTTCTCTCTGTCTCCTCTCCTATCGGGACACAAAAACTGCTCTTCAATTATAGCAGTGTTTTGTATCATTGTAGGGTGGTGTCTATAATGTCAGATAACATTTATCTGTGTTAATGTACACTTACTTATTTTTCAGTATACCAGAAGAAAGTCCTGACCATATCAATATTCATTAAAGAACCTGCCTCTTCAGCGGCCAGTCATGTTGAGAGAATGGAGAACATGGAGGACTTCCAGAGAGAGGAGCAACTCCTCAGTGATGTCCAAGCTTTTAATACCCTGGTAGGCTTTTCAAGAGTCTGGAAGTAATGAACAGCACAAGATGCACTCGCACACTTTTTATGTTCCTCTGGGATATGTCAGTGAACGTTTTCATGGACTTATTCCAACAGGTGCTGCAACTTTCCCATAATGGAGGGAAGGACGTGAAGGACTGTGTCCACAAAGTTCTTGACAGGTATGTTTCAACATACACTATGAATTAACCCCTGTGTGATGTTTGGGTGCGCTGTGGTTTTCAATGTCTGAACACTTATTTGGTTAATTCTTCTAGATGAGGGCCTGACTGCATGTTTCCATTAATTTGCCTTTTTTTTTTTTTTTAGCTTAACACCTGAACCCTCTGTTATGTCATGTCAATGACATAATGGTTGAAAGTTAGTAGTATAAAGGGTTTATACCATGTTTTACAATAAATCCTAATCCTACTACATTATTAAATGTAATTTGTTTTTCTTCAGGCTCTTCAGTAACAGTCTGATGGCACAGTTGAACATGAAGGGGAAGGGGGTAAAAGAGAAGACTGCGACTTTTAGCGCAATACAAGGTAAGCCCATATTTCATGTTGACCAAGGACAAATCTAAATGTAATTGGGTAAAACATGTCCTTCCCTGTTGACATAAAAAAATACAATGCCAACTGTCTACCGTTACCGTTGCTATCATAACATTTTAAATAACTGTGGTGGTTAGGTGTAGAAGGGAGATGGCTTTGTATTAAACTAGTTGTTGATGTACAGGCAACACATTTTTGCATTTCAATATGGAGACTCACAATCAGTTTTATTGTCACTTCCACAATACACACTAGGCATACAGGGGAGCAAAATACCATTCTCCACAACTGATGGTGCACATTAAAAAGAGGCAAACATTAAAAAGTAAAGAGCAGACAACATTGGTAAAAAGTGCTGATGCATTCAAAGTGCAATATAGATACAGTACTATTCAAAGTGCTATCCATCTTTCAAGATGTTGGTTTTGGGGGCAATATAATGGCGAGCATGGGTTCAGGGTTCTGATGGTTTGGGGCAGCTGTTGGATGACCTGCTGGTGCTTCCCCCTGAGCTCTTGAACCTCCTACCAGATGGCAGGAGTTCAATCGAGCTGTGTATTATGTCAGATAGGGACTAGGACAGCATGTTGCCGTTGCACATTTTTTATTGTCTTTTTCTACTATGCAGATGCAGTCATGAAATTCGACCCAGAAGCCACAGAGGACCTCATAAGGCAGCATGCCGCAGACCACCTCAAGCATGCTCCAGCGAGAAGGGGAGGCGGAGGACACACAGCAGGCACTCAGGACTGATTTAACTTGAACTTTCACTGTCCATTGTGGGGGATCTTAGTGTCACAGTATTGTACAGTATTGTGTAATTTGAACTTGTGTTCTGTTCAACGAAGTAGCTCTGGTTGGACCTTACCCTGGTAGCTCACTGGCTATTCAGTACAGCACTTGTTTAATATTTTTCAGTTGTTGTGGAACCGGCCCAAGCAAAAAGGATGTCCCTGCAAAGTAGGCTGTGCTATTATGATTTATTATTATTTTATTTTCATTCGACTAGTGACGTGGACTTGGACTTAGCCCCCCTCGGACATACCTGTGGACTACACCAGGTACAAATGACTTTTTTGTTGCTCTCCCTCATGGAGCTACTTGCGGATTATACCAAGGTCAGTCCACCTTAGGTGGACACGCACTGACCTTTTGCACCTTAATCCCATGTATAACACACTGACTTTTTTGTCTTTTTTTCTTATTGTGCTCTTTTTCTCTAAGCACCTTAACGTCCATAAGTATATCATGCACAGTATACATACATTGCTGCTATGCTCAGGCACCTTAGTTTTTATTATCTCAGGTACTTTGTAAATATGTAGATAACTTGTTTGGCCTTCTGTTGTTCTCTTGTTTGATCTCCTTCCCACTTGCCCCCCACCCCTCTTCTTCTTCCCCCCCTCTTCTTTCTATGGAAATTAACGTTGAGCTTGGAACGATGTACAAAAACAAATTTCACCCACTTTTGTACCTTGTAAACCTGTGATGTGACAATAAACCTGATTCTGGTTCTGACGTGTACAAAAAAAAAAGAGAAGTTAACTGCTCTGTTCTGGATCAAGCTTAATCAGCCCTAGTGACTGCTTTGTGTGTGCTTTGTGTGTGTCCTTCTGTATTCAGTCTTGAGCTAGACTGCATGGAACAACATTGTGGGAGTTAGGTGGCTGTCCCGCTTCTGTTCTGTCAAAAATAATTCAAAGCTGGCTTGATCTGCTGTTTGTTTGAATACTTAATTAGTCAGATAGGTAAACGTCATGAGGTACGTTAAGGCTAAAAGGATAACACAAGTCCTGGGGACTTGTTTCCATTGTGGTCCTATGATTCCGTTTCAGGGGGTCTAGTTCCAGTCCACAAATATTCCACAATCATATGGAATATTTGTGGAATACTGTAATTGTGGAACATTTGTTTGCGCAGCTGTGTATTCACAAGAAGAATAAAGAGATAATAAGGAAATAAATGTGTATTGAATTGTGATTTGTTTGTAAACCTCTGTGTACTGTATTCCCAGTTTTCAGAAGGTGGCATAACCATTTGATCTTGTTCATTTTCCTGTAGCTTTGTTTGATTAGCTTAGCAGCATGTTAACTACTAACTATGTTAAAGCTACAGGAAAATGAACAGGAAATGGGGATTACAGTTATGCACCGAGCCTAGAAGAAGTGGATTGTTTGATTAGTTTATTGAATATTAAAATTCAAAAGGATAAAAAACACAAGAAAGCCCGTAGGCTTGTTTCAATTGTGGTCCTTTGGGAAAGGGGACATGGGGAGCTACAATACAATATAATAACATAAAAAACATAAAACAAGGCCAAATAAAACTTACAAATTCAAAAAGGACAAACAGAAGACTAAACATCAACTAAACAAAAACTAAGATTGGGGTAAAGATGTCTATAATTAGTCTAAATTTGACGTAGAAAAGATGACCACATTTGGACTAGAATAAGCCCTTATGTAGTGGTTTGGACGTTCAGAAGACATCCGACAAAGACGCAATTAAAACTTTCATTCTGCACCCTTCAGGGACCAAAATGGGACGTTCAAAAATGACCTCATTGCACATTGGGAATAAAATAATATACTGTATATGTGAAAACATCTGTTCCATTCCTGTTGTTCCCTGAAGATGAAATGGTCGAGCTCGTTTGCCTGACCCCCAATTGTTATAATTGATCGTTCCTTCCGACCGACCGAGAGGCATACCGGACCGAGGTGGAAGGGCAACACTGCCCTCTAGTGGATACATCCAGTTTGTACATGCACATGTTAACCCAGAGTACAGAAGTCCTGACGTCACTCGTCCATCCCCTGGGTTGTAAAGTCATTTCCCTATGGAGAATAACATTGGGTCATCATAGAATCGTCTCATAAGAATTGTGGTCCAAAAATAAACAAACTGCCTCGGCGATATTGTCAGGGAGGAGCCTCGGCATTGTTTATGATAGTCAGTCACTCATATTTGAAAAAGTCCGTTTCTGGCAAATTTAACTAATTCGGCAGAAGTAACATTAGCGTTTTCTCACCGTCAGTTGATGCTTCATATCCATAAGAGTAAAACCGCCGGGGTCATTTGTTTATGTTTGGAACACAGTTCTTATTTGACGCGATATTAAAGACGTCTATGGTAATTCAGAACAGGGGGGAAAAGGTTTTAAAGGTTTACGGTTCTAGAGGTTTTACATCTTCTAAAGCTCTAAGGTATTCTCTAAAATTCAAATGGTAGCCGATATGTCCTAAGTAGGCCGAACGTTGTAGAGTTGGAACGGAGTTTGTAGCTAAAAGTATGAAGGACTAGTTAGGGGTCAAAAAACGGGCCAAATACGTAGTGACAATAACGTCAGTGTGCTCGCTAAGTATATACTGTTAGGCACATACGTGAAATGTGTCCTCTGCACTTTAACAACCAACAGCTTCAAATCACTGTAAGATTGCTACATTGTTGACCTGACCTGGAATCGTACCCAGGACATCCAGGACCTCTGGTTCACCAGGCAGGCCCACTAACCACTCAGCTATGGCACTCTGATTAACATCATGTCAGAAAATGAATGGAAACAAAAGTCTGACTATACTGAATCAGAGTCAAGCTTTACAAAATGTAAGTTGTGTAAAAAAAAAAGTCTGACTATACTAAGTTGTTATTTGTTTGTTTAAGTCAGGCTATACTCTACTCAGAGTCATAAGTTTACAAAATGTACTAAAGTACAGTGAACACCTGTGCGGTTTGTCTTCATCACTGAAAATAACGTACATGTAAACAGATATAAAACTGCTGTCATGTGCAGTTGGGGTGAAGAAACACAACCATTTCACTCCTAGTAGTACCTATTTGATTTGACATCCTGACTTGCTGCTGTGGCTGAGGCTTGAACCTGTTACCTGCGGCTCACCAGTCAGTGACTCTATCCATTCACCTACAGCTGTTTCCTTGTAATCAGTGGTTCTAAAACGTTTTGTTGTCAACCCCCCAAATTGACATGTATTTGGGCAGTGGACCCCAATGTGAAAAGATGTAGTGTCAGGGCCCCCCATGAAAAAGATTTATATTTATGCTGTAACACATTTTAAAGTTATTTGTCTTGTTTGTTGTTCAAGTCAAAGCACCAGGAAGGCTGTACTTGAGAGCCATCTGTTAGCTCAATGGGTTGAGACACAGTATTCATGATCCAGAGGCCATGAGTTCAAATCCCATTGATGTCTTTCCTATGAGTCTTTCCTTTGCAGACTGGCTTCCAGAAGATCAAGTGAAAACCACCACGAAGGCTGTATTTGTCATCCAACTGTTAGCTCAATGGGTTGAGACGCAGTATACATGAACCAGAGGCCATGAGTTCAAATCCCACTGGTGTCTTTACTGTGAAGCTCAATGGGTTGAGACACAGTATTCATGATCCAGAGGCCATGAGTTCAAATCCCATTGATGTCTTTCCTATGAGTCTTTCCTTTGCAGACTGGCTTCCAGAAGATCAAGTGAAAACCACCACGAAGGCTGTATTTGTCATCCAACTGTTAGCTCAATGGGTTGAGACGCAGTATACATGAACCAGAGGCCATGAGTTCAAATCCCACTGGTGTCTTTACTGTGATGCTTTCCTTTGCAGACTAACTTCTAGAAAAACAAGTTAAAAGCACCAGGAGACCTGTAACTCTCAGCCGACAGCATAGCTCAACTGGTAGAGCGTCTGTCCAATAACATGACTTGGCTTCACTTGAGTGGGTTCGATTCCCATTCGAGTGAAGTTTCCCCGATATCTTGGGGCAACGGATAAATTGACTGATATCCTTAGTGATGCTTCCCTTTGCAGACTAACTTCCAGAAAACAAGTTAAAAGCACCAAGAAACCTGTAACTCTCAGTCGACAGCATAGCTCAACTGGTAGAGCGTCTGTCCAATAACATGACTTGACTTCACTTGAGTGGGTTCAATTCCTACTCAAGTCAAGTGTCCCCGGTAACTTGGGGCAACGGATAAATTGACTGATATCCGTAGAATAACTTGTAGGAGTGTGCTGGTTCAAATCCAGTTCAACCCAGGACCGAGCGGTCCTGGGTTCGATTCCCACTAACGTCAAGTCCCCGGTAAATTGGGGCAGCGGATAAATTGACTGATATCCGTAGAATAACTTGTAGGAGTGTCCTGGTTCAAATCCAGTCACCACCTTAGTAACTGAGACCGAATCTGGCCAATTCGGTCTCAGTTACTGAGATAGATAGAGGGTGTGTAGAGTGGGCGGAGTAGAGTAGGGGTAGAGTAAAGAGGGAATGTAGTGGGAGGAGTAGGACTAGGGGGAGGATTAGGACTAGGGGGAGGAGTAGAACTAGGGGGAGGACTAGGAGTAGAACTAGAGTAGGGGGCCAGAGTAGGAGTAGAGGCCAGAGTAGGGGGAGGAGTAGGGCCAGAGTAGGGGTAGGGGCCAGAGTAGGAGAAGGGGGAGGGCCCAGAATAGGGGGAGGAGTAGGGCCCAGAATAGGGGGAGGAGTAGGAATAGAGACCAGAGTAGGAGTAGGCCAGAGTAGGGGTAGGAGTAGGGCCCAGAATAGGGGGAGGAGTAGGGCCAGAGTAGGAGAAGGGGGAGGAGTAGGGGGAGGGCCCAGAATAGGGGGAGGAGTAGGGCCAGAGTAGGAGAAGGGGGAGGGCCCAGAATAGGGGGAGGAGTAGGACCGGGGGAGGAGTAGGGGGAGGGCCCAGAATAGGGGGAGGAGTAGGGGTCGGGGGAGGAGTAGGGCCAGAGTAGGAGAAGGGGGAGGAGTAGGGGAGGGCCCAGAATAGGGGGAGGAGTAGGGCCCAGAGTAGGGGGAGGAGTAGGGCCAGAGTAGGAGAAGGGGGAGGGCCCAGAATAGGGGGAGGAGTAGGGTGGAGTAGAGGCCAGAGTAGAGGCCAGAGTAGGGAGCCAGGAGAGGGATACGGTTTTGGTTTCTGTATGGAGGTGAAATTTTATTAGAGATTTGCAATATCGCGTGTGTGGAGATTTGCAATAAGAGGACAACTAGAGGGAAATAGGAATGTTGGCCTTAACTACCTTCCCTCCACCACCTACATACAGAAACCAAAACCATGGCCCTCTACTTCCTACTCCTCCCTGGACCCTGGGGCCCTCCCCCTTCTCTGGCCCTACTCCTCCCCCTATTCTGGGCCCTCCCCCAACTCCTCCCCCTATTCTGGGCCCTCCCCTACTCCTCCCCCTTCTCCTACTCTGGCCCTACTCCTCCCCCGACCCCTATTCTGGGCCCTACTCCTCCCCCTATTCTGGGCCCTCCCCTACTCCTCCCCCTTCTCCTACTCTGGCCCTACTCCTCCCCCGACCCCTACTCCTCCCCCTATTCTGGGCCCTCCCCCTACTCGTCCCCCGGTCCTACTCCTCCCCCTATTCTGGGCCCTCCCCCTTCTCCTACTCTGGCCCTACTCCTCCCCCTATTCTGGGCCCTCCCCCTACTCCTCCCCCTTCTCCTACTCTGGCCCTACTCCTCCCCCTATTCTGGGCCCTACTCCTACCCCTACTCTGGCCTACTCCTACTCTGGTCTCTATTCCTACTCCTCCCCCTATTCTGGGCCCTACTCCTCCCCCTATTCTGGGCCCTCCCCCTTCTCCTACTCTGGCCCCTACCCCTACTCTGGCCCTACTCCTCCCCCTACTCTGGCCTCTACTCCTACTCTGGCCCCCTACTCTAGTTCTACTCCTAGTCCTCCCCCTAGTTCTACTCCTCCCCCTAGTCCTAATCCTCCCCCTAGTCCTACTCCTCCCACTACATTCCCTCTTTACTCTACCCCTACTCTACTCCGCCCACTCTACACACCCTCTATCTATCTCAGTAACTGAGACCGAATTGGCCAGATTCGGTCTCAGTTACTAAGGTGGTGACTGGATTTGAACCAGGACACTCCTACAAGTTATTCTACGGATATCAGTCAATTTATCCGCTGCCCCAATTTACCGGGGACTTGACGTTAGTGGGAATCGAACCCAGGACCGCTCGGTCCTGGGTTGAACTGGATTTGAACCAGCACACTCCTACAAGTTATTCTACGGATATCAGTCAATTTATCCGTTGCCCCAAGTTACCGGGGACACTTGACTTGAGTAGGAATTGAACCCACTCAAGTGAAGTCAAGTCATGTTATTGGACAGACGCTCTACCAGTTGAGCTATGCTGTCGACTGAGAGTTACAGGTTTCTTGGTGCTTTTAACTTGTTTTCTGGAAGTTAGTCTGCAAAGGGAAGCATCACTAAGGATATCAGTCAATTTATCCGTTGCCCCAAGATATCGGGGAAACTTCACTCGAATGGGAATCGAACCCACTCAAGTGAAGCCAAGTCATGTTATTGGACAGACGCTCTACCAGTTGAGCTATGCTGTCGGCTGAGAGTTACAGGTCTCCTGGTGCTTTTAACTTGTTTTTCTAGAAGTTAGTCTGCAAAGGAAAGCATCACAGTAAAGACACCAGTGGGATTTGAACTCATGGCCTCTGGTTCATGTATACTGCGTCTCAACCCATTGAGCTAACAGTTGGATGACAAATACAGCCTTCGTGGTGGTTTTCACTTGATCTTCTGGAAGCCAGTCTGCAAAGGAAAGACTCATAGGAAAGACATCAATGGGATTTGAACTCATGGCCTCTGGATCATGAATACTGTGTCTCAACCCATTGAGCTTCACAGTAAAGACACCAGTGGGATTTGAACTCATGGCCTCTGGTTCATGTATACTGCGTCTCAACCCATTGAGCTAACAGTTGGATGACAAATACAGCCTTCGTGGTGGTTTTCACTTGATCTTCTGGAAGCCAGTCTGCAAAGGAAAGACTCATAGGAAAGACATCAATGGGATTTGAACTCATGGCCTCTGGATCATGAATACTGTGTCTCAACCCATTGAGCTAACAGATGGCTCTCAAGTACAGCCTTCCTGGTGCTTTGACTTGAACAACAAACAAGACAAATAACTTTAAAATGTGTTACAGCATAAATATAAATCTTTTTCATGGGGGGCCCTGACACTACATCTTTTCACATTGGGGTCCACTGCCCAAATACATGTCAATTTGGGGGGTTGACAACAAAACGTTTTAGAACCACTGATTACAAGGAAACAGCTGTAGGTGAATGGATAGAGTCACTGACTGGTGAGCCGCAGGTAACAGGTTCAAGCCTCAGCCACAGCAGCAAGTCAGGATGTCAAATCAAATAGGTACTACTAGGAGTGAAATGGTTGTGTTTCTTCACCCCAACTGCACATGACAGCAGTTTTATATCTGTTTACATGTACGTTATTTTCAGTGATGAAGACAAACCGCACAGGTGTTCACTGTACTTTAGTACATTTTGTAAACTTATGACTCTGAGTAGAGTATAGCCTGACTTAAACAAACAAATAACAACTTAGTATAGTCAGACTTTTTTTTTTACACAACTTACATTTTGTAAAGCTTGACTCTGATTCAGTATAGTCAGACTTTTGTTTCCATTCATTTTCTGACATGATGTTAATCAGAGTGCCATAGCTGAGTGGTTAGTGGGCCTGCCTGGTGAACCAGAGGTCCTGGATGTCCTGGGTACGATTCCAGGTCAGGTCAACAATGTAGCAATCTTACAGTGATTTGAAGCTGTTGGTTGTTAAAGTGCAGAGGACACATTTCACGTATGTGCCTAACAGTATATACTTAGCGAGCACACTGACGTTATTGTCACTACGTATTTGGCCCGTTTTTTGACCCCTAACTAGTCCTTCATACTTTTAGCTACAAACTCCGTTCCAACTCTACAACGTTCGGCCTACTTAGGACATATCGGCTACCATTTGAATTTTAGAGAATACCTTAGAGCTTTAGAAGATGTAAAACCTCTAGAACCGTAAACCTTTAAAACCTTTTCCCCCCTGTTCTGAATTACCATAGACGTCTTTAATATCGCGTCAAATAAGAACTGTGTTCCAAACATAAACAAATGACCCCGGCGGTTTTACTCTTATGGATATGAAGCATCAACTGACGGTGAGAAAACGCTAATGTTACTTCTGCCGAATTAGTTAAATTTGCCAGAAACGGACTTTTTCAAATATGAGTGACTGACTATCATAAACAATGCCGAGGCTCCTCCCTGACAATATCGCCGAGGCAGTTTGTTTATTTTTGGACCACAATTCTTATGAGACGATTCTATGATGACCCAATGTTATTCTCCATAGGGAAATGACTTTACAACCCAGGGGATGGACGAGTGACGTCAGGACTTCTGTACTCTGGGTTAACATGTGCATGTACAAACTGGATGTATCCACTAGAGGGCAGTGTTGCCCTTCCACCTCGGTCCGGTATGCCTCTCGGTCGGTCGGAAGGAACGATCAATTATAACAATTGGGGGTCAGGCAAACGAGCTCGACCATTTCATCTTCAGGGAACAACAGGAATGGAACAGATGTTTTCACATATACAGTATATTATTTTATTCCCAATGTGCAATGAGGTCATTTTTGAACGTCCCATTTTGGTCCCTGAAGGGTGCAGAATGAAAGTTTTAATTGCGTCTTTGTCGGATGTCTTCTGAACGTCCAAACCACTACATAAGGGCTTATTCTAGTCCAAATGTGGTCATCTTTTCTACGTCAAATTTAGACTAATTATAGACATCTTTACCCCAATCTTAGTTTTTGTTTAGTTGATGTTTAGTCTTCTGTTTGTCCTTTTTGAATTTGTAAGTTTTATTTGGCCTTGTTTTATGTTTTTTATGTTATTATATTGTATTGTATTGTAGCTCCCCATGTCCCCTTTCCCAAAGGACCACAATTGAAACAAGCCTACGGGCTTTCTTGTGTTTTTTATCCTTTTGAATTTTAATATTCAATAAACTAATCAAACAATACACTTCTTCTAGGCTCGGTGCATAACTGTAAGCCCCATTTCCTGTTCATTTTCCTGTAGCTTTAACATAGTTAGTAGTTAACATGCTGCTAAGCTAATCAAACAAAGCTACAGGAAAATGAACAAGATCAAATGGTTATGCCACCTTCTGAAAACTGGGAATACAGTACACAGAGGTTTACAAACAAATCACAATTCAATACACACTTATTTCCTCATTATCTCTTTATTCTTCTTGTGAATACACAGCTGCGCAAACAAATGTTCCACATTTACAGTATTCCACAAATATTCCATATGATTGTGGAATATTTATGGACTGGAACTAGACCCCCTGAAATGGAATCTAGTTCATAGGACCACAATGGAAACAAGTCCCCAGGAATTGCGTTATCCTTTTAGCCTTAACGTACCTCATGACGTTTACCTATCTGACTAATTAAGTATTCAAACAAACAGCAGATCAAGCCAGCTTTGAATTATTTTTGACAGAACAGAAGCGGGACAGCCACCTAACTCCCACAATGTTGTTCCATGCAGTCTAGCTCAAGATTGAATACAGAAGGTCATACAGAAGGACACACACAAAGCACACACAAAGCAGTCACTAAGGCTGATTAAGCTTGATCCAGAACAGAGCAGTTAACTTCTCTTTTTTTTGTACACGTCAGAATCAGAATCAGGTTTATTGTCACATCACAGGTTTACAAGGTACAAAAGTGGGTGAAATTTGTGTTTGTACATCGTTCCAAGCTCAACGTTAATTTCCATAGAAAGAAGAGGGGGGGAAGAATTAGAGGGGTGGGGGGCAAGTGGGAAGGAGATCAAACAAGAGAACAACAGAAGGCCAAACAAGTTATCTACATATTTACAAAGTACCTGAGATAATAAAAACTAAGGTGCCTGAGCATAGCAGCAATGTATGTATACTGTGCATGATATACTTATGGACGTTAAGGTGCTTAGAGAAAAAGAGCACAATAAAAAAAAAGACAAAAAAGTCAGTGCGTTATACATGGGACTAAGGTGCAAAAGGTCAGTGCGTGTCCACCTAGGGTGGACTGACCCTGGTATAATCCGCAAGTAGCTCCATGAGGGAGAGCAACAAAAAAGTCATTTGTACCTGGTGTAGTCCACAGGTATGTCCGAGGGGGGCTAAGTCCAAGTCCACGTCACTAGTCGAATGAAAATAAAATAATAATAAAACATAATAGCACAGCTTACTTTGCAGGGACACCCTTTTTGCTTGGGCCGGTTCCACAACAACTGAAACATATTAAACAAGTGCTGTACTGAATAGCCAGTGAGCTACCAGGGTAAGGTCCAACCAGAGCTACTTCGTTGAACAGAAAACAAGTTCAAATTACACAACACTGTACAATACTATGACACTAAGCTCCCCCACAATGGACAGTGAAAGTTCAAGTTAAATCAGTCCTGAGTGCCTGCTGTGTGTCCTCCGCCTCCCTTTCTCGCTGGAGCATGCTTGAGGTGGTCTGCGGCATGCTGCCTTATTGAGGTCCTCTGTGGCTTCTGGGTCGAATTTCATGACTGCATCTGCATAGTAGAAAAAGGCAATAAAAATGTGCAAAGGCATGCTGTCCTAGTCCCTATCTGACATAATACACAGCTCGATTGAACTCCTGCCATCTGGTAGGAGGTTCAAGAGCTCAGGGGGAAGCACCAGCAGGTCATCCAACAGCTGCCCCAAACCATCAGAACCCTGAACCCATGCTCGCCATGTATTGCCCCCAAAACCAACATCTTGAAAGATGGATTGCACTTTGAATGCATCAGCACTTTTTACCAATGTTGTCTGCTCTTTACTTTTTAATGTTTGCCTCTTTTTAATGTGCATCATGAGTTGTGGAGAATGGTATTTTGCTCCCCTGTTTGCCTAGTGTGTATTGTGGAAGTGACAATAAAACTGATTGCGAGTCTCCATATATTGACATGCAAAAATGCTTGTACATCCACAACTAGTTTAATACAAAGCCATCTCCCTTCTACACCTAACCACCAGTTATTTAAAATGTTATGATAGCAACGGTAACGGTAGACAGTTGGTATTGTATTTTTTTTATGTCAACAGGGAAGGACATGTTTTACCCAATTACATTTAGATTTGTCCTTGGTCAACATGAAATATGGGCTTACCTTGTATTGTGCTGAAAGTTGCAGTCTTCTCTTTTCCCCCCTTCATGTCCAACTGTGCTATCAGACTGTTACTGAAGAGCCTTAAGAAAAACAAATTACATTTAATAATGTAGTAGGATTAGGATTTATTGTAAAACATGGTATAAACCCTTTATACCACTAATTTTCACTTAATGTTCAACCATTATGTCATTGACATGACATAACAGAGGATTCAGGTGTTAAGCTAAAAAAAAAAAAAAGGCAAATTAATGGAAACATGCAGTCAGGCACTCATCTAGAAGAATTAACCATATAAGTGTTCACACATTGAAAACCACAGCGCAATGTTGAAACATACCTGTCAAGAACTTTGTGGACACAGTCCTTAACGCCCTTCCTTCTATAACGGGAAAGTTGCAGCACCTGTTGGAATAAGTCCATGAAAACTTTCACTGACACATTGAAAAGCCTACCAGGGTATTAAAAGCTTGGACATCACTGAGGAGTTGCTCCTCTCTCTGGAAGTCCTCCATTCTCTCAACATGACTGGCCGCTGAAGAGGCAGGTTCTTTAATGAATATTGATATGGTCAGGACTTTCTTCTGGTATACTGAAAAATAAGTAAGTGTACATTAACACAGTGAAATGTTATAGACACCACCCTACAATGATACAAAACACTGATATAATTGAAGAGCAGTTTTTGTGTCCCGAGACAGAGAGAACAGCAAAGGAATAAAGGAGAGAATGGGCAGAAGAGAGAAGGGTTGTAAATTAAGTGTCCCCCAGTTTTTTGGGGGTCTTCATTGAAATAGCTCAGAACTTACCTTGTGTTGGCAATGGGAATGCCCATGTTGGTCTCTCAGTCACTGCATACAGATGTGCCACTTCAAAACTTCACACGTTACTGTTCTTTCCCTGAAAGTGCCCTGAAAATGCATTTTCCCTCCCTTTTCTGCCCTTAAAAATGCACTGTTTTGCCCCTGAAAAGAAGTTGTCACTACACACCCCCGTTTTTCCCTTCAACAGACATCCATATACATGAGAACAAAATAATGTGTGTTGAAGAAGGTGTCAGACTCATTATGAGGCGAAAGGTGATTTGAAGAGGTCCTTGACCAGTTGCTCAAATTAATTATCATCATAAAAGCAGTGATCATCAAAATAATTCAGCATTTTAAATGCCCTTCTTTGTCCCTCTTATTGCCCTGGGAATCCCCTGAAAATTTACTGTCTTGGCGATGGCAGGACATTTGAAGTTTTGAAATGGCACATCTGTAGCACCTGTAATAAGAACAAAAGTACATTTTAGAAATTACAAAGTGAAATTTTTGAATTAAAACTTTCCAAGACAGATGACTATACATTAGATGAGAAATAATAAATATGTCATATTGTAGCAATTAGGGGTGCACGATACTACTTGCTGAATTGTAAAGGTTTTGATTACTTGGGGCCTTTGGACAACTCACCATGCCTGACCGTGTCCCTGGGTCTGTCATGTCTGGACCTGACCGTGTTCCTCGACCCATCACTGCGGTGGGACCTGTCATTACGTCTGGACCTGACAGAGTGCCTCCGAGCTGTTGCTGTACCTGGAGTCGTGGCTGGTCCTGGACCTGATGCTGTGCCGGTATCTGACACTGTGTCTGGAGCCATCACTGTGCCTGATGGCTGGAGCCATCACTAAAGACTTAATACTTGGACACGATACTACTACAATACCATGTCACACTGAAAAAGACTACCCCTACTGGTTGGTCTTAGATGTTGACAATCACACTTCTCCTCTGATACACATAGTTCAACACATTGAGCCTGTAACTACTTACTCATTGCTTGTGAATTAGGTATGGTAATGATTTCTTTAGTATGCACAACATGTAACACCTTGTACTGACTGTACTTAAAATGTGTTGGTGCAATGGAGAAAGTGAATACCCATGGGGTGTGGACATTTCTCTGCTCCGAGGTGCTACACTTGCATGTCGGGAGCCTGGAAAAGACAAAGGATGTTCTTAGATACCAATTATTGATTTGTAAACAAAAGGTGACTGCTTAAATGTGATTCATACTCACTGTGTGTAGACTTTTCCCTGTGCCAAGACCCCTCAGCATGCTCCAACTCGACAGACATGGTGTCCACCACGACATCCACCAGGCCATCCAGGGCTTGATTTCCAGAGTCTGAAACATAACAATCAGCTTGTAACTGATTTCATGTTGTGTGTACCCAATACATCATTATCATATTTCATAAATTGACATCAATACTCAACAAGCATTGAGTAACACACTGTTGTCCTGGCTGGACTGCAACTTCCTTGGTGCGATAGGAAAGGAGGGCACCTATACGGCTGCACTATAAAGTAAAAATAAACATATCCATATCTAAAATAGACAGCCTTATTAAAGCATTTGATTGTCATTTTTGACATTGGACTTATACATTGATTATAGAAGAAAGTTACCCATAATGCTCGCCTCCCCCGGATCATCATCAGATTCTGTTAAAGTACAAAACGTCATATAAAACATGAATGGTCTACAATGTGAGGCCCAGTTTCTGTTAACACATTTCATATTTAGAAGTTACTTGAGAAACATATGAACTCTACATCAGTCATCATCTTGTCTTTTAACAGGTTTCCCCTTCCCTCTTATCACCACATCCACATCCTCCTCTTCCTCCTCTGCTTGGCTGGTCAGGTTGTAGTTGTCACATTCACAAGCTTTAACTAGAAGTTATACAATTCAACTGTAAACATTGATTCAACTATTTGTACTTGAATTATTGAGTAAATGATCCAAAAACAAAACCTGCCTGAAGTCATCTTTATCTTGACTAACTGGGACGTCAGCCAGTCTTCCTGGGGGTCCTTTCTCATCTTGTAAGTTGTGTTTGTTTGGCATTTGGCCATCTAATGGTTCCCTTCGCCCCCGTCGATCCAATTATTAGGAATTGTACCCTCTGTCTCCTTTCCATCCTCCAACCACACATTCCTGGCATACATGACCTGAAAAAAAGACAGCACAAACATGTTAGTGCAATATCAGAAAATAAATGACGTGAACCATAGTCAATAAATCACCGGGCAAGTTGTCATGTTAGTGGAGGGCAAAGAACTAGAGGGAGGCGGCCGGATTGAAAATGCTACGATTCTCATTAGAAGCAACATGGAGGGATGAGAACAGAAAGGACTACATTTGAGTATAAGCCCAGGTTAGAAGGTTAGACGATAAAGCAAGAGAGGTGGATAAAGCGAGAGGTGAGGTAGAGATGGTTTATCTGCGGCGGAGGGAGGTGACATTGGGAGAAGGATGCTGAAACGCAAGAGAAAAGCAGATTATGGGTGTGCTGAGAGAGACAAGCAAGTGATGATCGAGGAAGGTGCAGCCGTGATGGGAACTAGCAGAAAGAAAAAGAAAATGTAACCTTTAATATCGCTGTTCCAGACCATGGCGAAAGGGTATGAGGACATAACCACCAACGTTTCTTGTGGGAGGCAAGCCACCTTGCGGAACATCCAATTATTAGGAATTGTACCCTCTGTCTCCTTTCCATCCTCCAACCACACATTCCTGGCATACATGACCTGAAAAAAAGACAGCACAAACATGTTAGTGCAATATCAGAAAATAAATGACGTGAACCATAGTCAATAAATCACCGGGCAAGTTGTCATGTTAGTGGAGGGCAAAGAACTAGAGGGAGGCGGCCGGATTGAAAATGCTACGATTCTCATTAGAAGCAACATGGAGGGATGAGAACAGAAAGGACTACATTTGAGTATAAGCCCAGGTTAGAAGGTTAGACGATAAAGCAAGAGAGGTGGATAAAGCGAGAGGTGAGGTAGAGATGGTTTATCTGCGGCGGAGGGAGGTGACATTGGGAGAAGGATGCTGAAACGCAAGAGAAAAGCAGATTATGGGTGTGCTGAGAGAGACAAGCAAGTGATGATCGAGGAAGGTGCAGCCGTGATGGGAACTAGCAGAAAGAAAAAGAAAATGTAACCTTTAATATCGCTGTTCCAGACCATGGCGAAAGGGTATGAGGACATAACCACCAACGTTTCTTGTGGGAGGCAAGCCACCTTGCGGAACAGATCCGTTTCACGCAGTAGTCCATCTTTCATCCTACCCTGACTTGGCTTCCATTTTCTTGCTTGTTCTTTCACTGAAGTCCTGATAGTTTTTCTGGATATATGATATGATTGACAGCCGCAGCAGTGCAGCCAGTCTCATCCCTGACATTGTTGTCTCCTATCAAGGGACCATAGATGACCCACCCCAATAGGGTCCTCACAGCATATGGTCCATCTGCCTGGCTGTTCACCACCTCCAAAAGGTTCCAATAACTTTGAAGCATTTCTGCCGATCAGTAGGTCAACACCAGAGTCTATTTCTTGCAGTTTGATGCGTTTCAAATAAGGCTATGGTGACAAGCCCTGTTGTTTTTGGAATATTGTGTTGTGAGACAGGCATGGTTTTATGAGTGAACACATTAGGGAGTTGTATGAAATCGTTTTTGTCCAACTTGGCTATTTCCAAACCTGAGATATGGTGACTGGCCTCAGGCTTCACTTGGTTCATTGTGCGGAGAAGGATATTTTTTTTTTGTCCGGTAATGTTTAGCCTTCTCATTAAGTTTTCATTGCAGAATGTGGATGTGCTTCCATGGTCCAAAAATGCATATGTTTGCAACACTGTCTCCCTGTGGCTCTTCACTTGAACGGGTACTATGGAGAAGATGGAGGTTTCATCACCGGCCCCAATATGACCACATGTGTGAGGTGAGACGACAGCATTGTTTCCTATTGATTTCTTTTCTGTTTCTTCAATGTGGAGTATATCAGGATGGTTTTGTTCACACGTATCACAGGTTAAACGACTTGTGCAGTCTCTGCTTAAGTGTCCTCTTTTCAAACAGCCAAAACAGACTCCCTTTTCCTTTAAGTAGTCCATCTTCTCTCTGTGTCTTCTCTCTTTCATCTGTGGACACCGCTCCAATGTGTGACCACTTTTATTGCAGAAAAGACAATAATTATGATAGCTGATGAATACACTTCTTTCCACTCCATTTGACTGCACTGCTGTTTCTATGGGTGTTACTGTTGTGGCAAAACTGCTTCTTGGAATGTCTCTTGTGTCTCTTGGTTTGATGATGGTTGAGGTTTTGACAGTTGTAGTTTGCTTAGCATCTTTCCATGTTTCCAAACAGTGGGTCAGACAATATTTTACCTGTCTCTCTATGAATTGTACAAGGTCAGAAAGCTTAGCACAATGTCCATGCCTCTCCTGTAGCTTGCATGCCTTGTTCCTCCAGGTTTATCTGAGCTTGAATGGATGGCCTTTTGTATATTGTTCAAAGTAATGTAAGCAGTCACTGTAATCATCAGTCTTTTTCTCCACTCCTCTCTCAAATGCCCTGATAAACATTTCATATTGCAATGGGTCACCATCATAAACTGGAATGTCTCTTGGTGGTAAAGTGGAATACAGATTTTGCTTAACCAGTAAAGCAGTTTTTTCATTCTGTTTTCGTATCACATTACAAATATCACCTGCAGGGGGTGTAATGTGAGTGACATGACCTTGAACATTCTTTTTTCCCATGAAGCTGTACATTTTCAGTTTGCACATTTTGATTTATTATATTTTCGGTTTGAACATTTTGCCTGGGGAGAGAGTATTGCATTAGAGGAGTCATGTAATGAGCTTTGGCAGATTTTTCATGAAGTGGTTGTTTTGGTCTCACAACCTGTGGCTGGGAGGGAGGCTTTGTGGTTTCCATTGTTTTCTTTTTGTGGAGTTTGATCAGGTAGGTATGTATTTGCATTTGGGTTGAATGGGGGTTGTTTCCTTTGGAGCAGCAGCTCCTTTCTTTGAGTTTGTCCCACTTGACACTCTTGATGAGTTCCTTGGCCCATGGTTTCCAGTACATGGGCCTTTGCATTTGCTGCTGCCAGCTGAGTCTCCATTTCCAGTTGCTCCTTTTGCATTCTGAGTTGTTCCTGTTATGCTTCAATTTCATGTTTTTTTTTGTGTAAGGCAGCCACCTGTTCCATGAGAGCAGCCTTTTCAGCCTGAGCTATGATGAGCAGATGAAGTTGAAGATGCTTTTGATGGAGTGGACTTGTGTGTGGATTTTGATACATTTGATATACTGTCATGGGGTCCAATGTCATCAGAATGTACAGCACTCAACATTTCACTTTCAGCAGTGACCGGTGTTTGTGGCTCCTTTTCAACAGTGACATGTATTGGTAGTTCCTTCTGAACAATGACATGCATTTGCTGTTTCACCTCTGATAGCCACAGGTGTACATCCTGTACAAAACCTTCCAGAATATACATTTTTGGTTGAAACCATGCATTTTGCCTTGCAATTTCCTCCTCAGGTAATGGCAAAACCACCAATGATGAATGACTTTCCCTTGCTTCATCACACAGTTTAATTAATCTGAAGGTCACTGCAAATCAATAGCGAGACAAAATGAAACATATTACAAACATAAACAAACAGATATTACAATATTACAATACATTACAAAAAGAAGTGATACTCAGGCGTCTTCTTCTTTCATGTGTCATCATCAGATGTCCAGCTCCAATGATGTGCAGCTACGCCCTCGTCTCAGGTCCCACATCAAAGAGACCGGCCTCCGAAGGTGGTCTGTACAGGACACAGAGGTGATTATGTGATAGGCAATCTGCATAAGCATACTGTGCAGTCTGTCAGGCCCAAACTGTGGGAGTAGACGTGCGGCAAAATAAACGTTATCTTGAAAGAAAGAAGAAGAATAAAAACATTAACAAACAGATAATACATATATTACAATATATTAAAAACAGAAGTGATACTCAGGCTTCTTCCTTCTTTCGTGTGTCATCATCAGATGTCCAGCTCAATGACGTGCAGCCACTCCCTCGTCTCAGGTCCCACATCAAAGAGACCGGCCTCCGATGGTGGTCTATACAGGACCCAGAGGTGATTATGTAATAGGCAGTCTAAGAAAGTCTTTACGTACACATCATGATTTGATTTACACACATATAGTGTGTGTGTGTGTGTGTGTGTGTGTGTGTGTGTGTGTGTGTGTGTGTGTGTGTGTGTGTGTGTGTGTGTGTGTGTGTGTGTGTGTGTTGTTACCTTGCTATGATGTAACTCCAAAGGTCACTGAAAATCAACAGCGAGACAAAATGAAACATATATTAAAAACATTAACAAACAGATCATACATATATTACAATATATTAAAAACAGAAGTGATACTCTGGCGTCTTCCTTCTTTCGTGTGTCATCATCAGATGTCCTGCTCAATGATGTGCAGCCACGCCCTCGTCTCAGGTCCCACATCAAAGAGACCGGCCTCCGATGGTGGTGCCTGCTGTGTGTCCTCCGCCTCCCCTTCTCGCTGGAGCACGCTTGAGGTGGTCTGCGGCATGCTGCCTTATGAGGTCCCCTATGGCTTCTGGGTTGAATTTCATGACTGCATCTGCATAGTAGAAACAGACAATAAAACATGTGCAACGGCAACATGCTGTCCTAGTCCCTATCTGATATAATACACAGATCGATGTGTCAGGAAGGCCATGAGCATAACGACTGACTCGTCCCACCCTTCCCCCCAGCTTTGAACTCCTGCCATCTGGTAGGAGGTTCAAGAGCTCAAGGGGAAGCACCAGCAGGTCATCCAACAGCTGCCCCAAACCATCAGAACCCTGAACCCATGCCTGCCATATATTGCCCCCAAAACCAACATCTTGAAAGATGGATTGCACTTTGAATGCATCAGCACTTTTTACCAATGTTGTCTGCTCTCTACTTTTTAATATGCACCATGAGTTGTGGAGAACGGTATTTTTGCGCCCCTGTATGCCTAGTGTGTATTGTGGAAGTGGCAATAAAACGAGTGTGAGTCTCCATATTGACATGCAAAAATGTGTTGCTTGTACATCCACGACTAGTTTAATACAAAGCCATCTCCCTTCTACACCTAACCACCACAGTTATTTAAAATGTTATGATAGCCAACGGTAGACAGTTGGCATTGTATTTGTTTTATGTCAACAGGGAAGGACATGTTTTACCCAATTAAATTTAGAGATTGGCAGGTGCCACTTGTCTGTCATTGGTCAACATGAAATATGGGCTTACCTTGTATTGCTTTAAAAAGTATTAGTCTTCTCCAAAGCAGTCTTCTCTTTTGTTCCCATTCCCCTTCATGTTCAACTGTGTTCAACTACTGAAGAGCCTGAAGAAAAACAAATGATATTTATGTTAATAATGTAGTAGGACTAGGATGTATTGTAAAACATGGTATAAACCGTTTATACTACTATTTTTCACTAATGTTCAACCATTATGTCATTGACATGACATGTCTATAATTGAAGAGCAGTTGTGGTGTCCCAATAGGAGAGGAGACAAGGACAGAGAGAACAGTAAAGGAAGAAAGTTGCAAATTAAAAGTGTCCCCCAGTTTTCTTGGCCAGTGTCCTGTCTTCATAGAAATAGCTCAGAACTTACCTTGTGTTGGCAATGCCCATGTTGGCCTCTCAGTCATCGCATAGCACCTGTAATAAGAACAAAAAGTATGTTTTAGAAATTACAAAGTGATATTTTTTTATTAAAACTTTCCAAGACAGATGACTATAAATCGTACCCAGGAGAAATAATAAACCTGTCATATTGTAACTGATGGAGCCGTTTTTTCCTTATCACCCACACAAAGTACCAGACACTTTCATAAAAGGCGACAAAGAAAAACCAGACTCAGAACACAGGCAGCCATTGGATGTAGTGAAATATATTCAGACAATTCAGACAGAGAGACTGGGAAGGTTACAGTATCACAGGTATTGAAGGCATCATCGGTCGTGTCTCTCTCTCCTTAAACCGAGAAAGCACTGGATTTTAACAGCATCCGTTAACATAAACATATGACATCATAGGATGTGACAAAGATGAGTTTCCGGGCGAAAGTGGACTTCTTGGATTGGATGAGAGTGATGATTACGTCGCAGCGTCCACATGTCTGAAACAACACGTTGACCTCGGCTCTGACCAGTCACTGGTCAGTGGTGACTTTGTGATACTGAAAGAAGGGTTAGCGTAGAAAAGATACGCCGAGATGAAGTGTTCTCAAAACATTCCATATTGACATAACTTGAGGAGCCAAGAGATAGCCACAGAAAGCCTGTAGCTAGTTTGACCTTGCATAGACAGAGAAATAGCAGAATAGAGTACAAGACTGAATTTAGGCCAATATGACACCATTTATATTAATTTGACATTTTAAGCAGGTTTATGACCCTAGACACATTATGATAATCAAGATTAACTCTATCAGTAACAATTAGGGGTGCACGATACTACTTGTTGAATTTTAAAGGTTTTCATTACTTGGGGCCTTTGGACAACTCACCATGCCTGATGGTGTCCCTGGATCTGTCATGTCTGGACCTGACCGTGTCCCTCGACCCATCACTGCGGTGGGACCGGTCATCATGTCTGGACCTGACAGAGTGCCTCGAGCCACTGCTGTTGCTGTACCTGGAGTCGTGGCTGGTCCTGGACCTGATGCTGTGCCGGTATCTGACACTGTGTCTGGAGCCATCACCGTGCCTGGACCTGATGCTGGATCTATCACTGTCTGGACCTAAAACATTTGTGGCCATTTCATTTTTGGACATAATACCATTACAATACCATGTTACACTGAAAGAGACTCACCCCTGCTGGTTGGTCTTAGATGTTGACAATCACACATCTCCTCTGCTGACAGGTGGCCTAGACCAAGCTGTAGGAAATCACTAGGGCAGCGATAAGGGCTGGAGACCAACCAGTAGAAGTCAGTCGCTACTGATGCTGTGCCCTAAACTTACCTGGAGCGATAGCCAAGCCTTGGAGGACCTCTAGCTGCTTTTTGGTTTGCTTGTTGAGCTCTTGAAGAACACACATGTTCTTAGATTTAACATGGCTCCGTTAGTAAGCAAAAAGGTGACCTTTTAAAATGTGACAAATACTCACTGCGTGTGGAGGACGTTTCTCTGTTCCGAGGTGCTAGGCTTGCATGTCCAGAGCCTGGAAAAGACAAAGAATGTACTTAGATTCCAAATATTGATTTGTAAAGAAAAAGGTGACTGTTTAAATGATATTTATACTCACTAGGTGTGAACGTTTCTCTGCTCCTAGGTGCTAAGCTTGCATGTCGAGAGCCAGGAAAAGACAAAGAATGTGCTTAGATTCCAAATATCAATTTGTAAACAAAAAGGTAAATGTTTAAATGTGATGCATACTCACTGTGTGTAGACATTTCCATGCACCGCGATCCCTCAGCACGCTCCACCGGGCGAGGCAAGCCTGAAACACCTGATTGAGCCTGTAACTACTTACTCACTGCTTGTGAATTAGGTATGGTAATGCTTTTTTTTAAGTATACACAACATGTAACACCTGAATGTACTTTAAATTTGTTGGTGCAATGGATAAAGGGTCGTGGACATTTCTCTGCTCCGAGGTGCTACACTTGCATGTCGGGAGCCTGGAAAAGACAAAGAATTTTCTTAGATACCAAATATTGATTTGTAAACAAAAGGTGACTGCTTAAATGTGATACTCACTGTGTGTAGACATTTCCCTGTGCCGAGACCCCTCAGCATGATCCAACTCGACAGACATGGTGTCCACCACGACATCCACCAGGCCATCCAGGGCTGGATTTTCAGAGTCTGAAACAAAACAATCAGCTTATAACTGATTTCATTGTTGTGTGTACCCAATACATCAGTATCATATTTCATAAATTGACATCAATACTCAACAAGCGTTGAGTAACACATTGTTGTCCTGGCTGGACTGCAACTTCCATGGTGTGATAGTAAAGGTGGTCGCCTATACGGATGCACTATAAAGTAAAAATAAACATATCCATATTAAAAATAGACAGCCTTAAAGCATTTGATTGACATTTTTGACATTGGATTTATAAATTGGTTATTGAAAAAAGTTACAGATCAACATCAGATTCTGTTGAAGTACAAATCATTATATAAAACATGGTCTACAATGTGAGGCCCAGTTTCTGTTAACACATTTCACAGTTTCTGTTAACACAATTACTTAAGAAACGGATGAACTCTACATCAGTCATTTCTTTATGTAGTCTGGTGTGACCTCGTTCCACTGTTGTGGTTATTGTGTGTACCATGGTGTCCTTAAATGCTCTCATTTCGTCCTGCATTTTGGTGTGATTTCGAGCACTCAGTGATTGTAATGTGTGAGTGAGGCTGTCTTTGACATCTCTCAGTGACTCTGGATTACGTTCTTGCTCTCTCTTTATTTGCTAGAAATTGATTTTGACCATTGTTTCCAGGTGGTGATGGGCAATACACATTCCTTCCATAGCATCAGCCAGTTCCACCAATGTGTGTCCCGGTGCTATAGAAGAGGTTGGCCGCGACATTGCCGCAAATGTCCGTATCAATTAGACTGTAATTGATTGATTGTCCATCTGGCTCGTGGATTTGCTCCGGTTCATTGATTTGAATTATTTCACTCATTGCAGCAGAATGTCCATCCGGTTCATTGATCTGATTTATTTCACTTATTGCAGGTGAATTTCCATCCGGTTCATGTATTTGAGGCTGGTTAGCTTGAGTTGACATTGTTTGAGGCTGATTTGTTTGAGGGTGGTGGGTTTGATCTCCTACACAAATTCTCGCAGACATGGGCCCTGACAGTGAACCCAACTAAGACTAAAATCATGATATTTCAAAAAAGATCCAGCCGCCAAAACCATTAATTTTTCCTAAATACGATCCCACTAGAACAAACAAAAAACTATACTTACCTTGGCCTAAACATCAGCAGCACAGGGAACTACAACCAAGCTGTAAAGGACCTGAGAGACAAGGCAAGAAGGGCATTCTATGCTATCAAAAGAAACATCAAAATAGACATCCCAATTAAAACCTGGCTTAAAATACTGGACTCTGTGATAGAACCAATTTCCCTCTATGGTTGTGAGATCTGGGGACCATTAGCAAACCATGACCTTGAAAAATGGGATAAACACCAAACCGAGACCCTACACACAGAATTCTGCAAATCCATTCTCCGTACCCAGCGAAAAACACCAAATAATGCATGCAGGGCAGAACTAAGACGATACCCACTCATAATCAAAATAAAAAAGAGAGCACTTAAGTTCTACAACCACCTAAAAGAAAGCGACCTAGATGCACTCCATAACAAAGCACTCACACACAGCGAAACTCTAGAGAGATGCCCCCTCAGCCAGCTGGCCATGGAACTCCGGGCACAAACACAAACAGAGCCACGAGATAGAAAACCCGGGTGCATTTCGCCTTTCCGACATGTCGCCTTTCCGACATTAACGAACCCTATACCTAACCCTAACCGCACACGGAAGCCACTAGTCGGCGTGGCGAGATGTCGGAATGGAAGGAGCACCCCAGAAAACCCATCGGACCAAACAAAATTATAAAACAGCAAAAGGAAAACTACCTGACACATTGGAAAGAAGCAACAGAAAAGCAGAGTAAACTAGAATGCTATCTGGCCCTAAACAGAGAATACGCAGTGGCAGAATACCTGAGCACCGTGACCGACCCAAAACAAAGAAAAATCTTAACTAGGTACAGACTCAGTGAGCACAGTCTTGCGATCGAGAAAGGTCGTCACAGGCAGACCTGTATCCCGAGAGAAGACAGACTATGCACCCACTGCACACAAAAGGAAGTAGAAACCGAGCTACACTTCCTAACCGTCTGTCCATTGTACCAAGACATCAGAGACACATACTTCCCACAGATTACAACCACACACAGAGATTTTGAAAACATGACCAATGACAAAAAACTCCCATATCTGCTGGGCGAAGTACAACAATGTGCAAACACAGCAGCAAGATTCGTGAGTTGCTGTGATAGAAGGATATCGAACGGAACACAACCACCCTAAAGACTAATCATTGTGTATATTCCTGCACTATACCTGCACCCAGTGATCTTGGTACATAGAAATTGATCTATTGAAGATTCTGACTTTCAAATGTACATTTTTTGTTTTGATTATATCGCTGTATTGTTGTATTGTGTTTTTTGCTTTGGCAATGTAAACGTATGTTTTCTCATGCCAATAAAGCCCTTTGAATTGAATTGAATTGAATTGTTTGATACCAACACGGGTGTTGAGTTTCCATTTCATCAAAGTCCCGCAAGTTTCCATCATAATTTGCCATTTTGAAATTGCAAATGTTCCCTTTTCGATTGCGTTTGAATAAACAAAATTGTTATTTCCCACTGAGCTCGTTTGCACAGTTTTGCTTGTTTGTTCCTTTGTTGTTGAAAATTATCCGGTTTTGCACCGGTTTTGCATCCGGTTTTGCACCTCTCTGCTTGAGATTGAGGTCCTTTTAAACATCTGGGGTGCCACTTTTTGCAACGGTGTAACGGTTTAGCTTTGGATTTACTGTTTGGGGTGCCAGTTAGGCCAAAGCCTAACACCAATTTAGTCCAGTTTGGACAAAAAACGCTTTTTTAAAAGCCAACCTTACACAGGATTTAAATGCACAATTAGTAGAACCAAATGAACCTTAAAACCTGAAACCAGGGATTGATTACCCACAAAAGAATACCTTCAACTCAATAAACAACAGAATGAATGAAATACACAGACACAAAAAACCTCAGTTGACTTTGTATTGTAAAATAATCACCAATCCAGTCCACAGTTTGTCCAATACCACACAGTTTAGCGTCAGTTCACAGAGAGTCGCTCACAACCCACTGTTCCTTCAAAACAGGTTATTCACAAATGTATTGAAACCTTGGTTAACCAAAAATAAATAAATAAAATAAAAAGACAAAATAAAAATGCCCCACGACCTTTACCGTGGTGGTGAACGAATGAATGAGGCAACCAGTGGTATACCGTGTTTGTGTGTGAGAGGGGGGGGGGGGGTAGCTCCAGGAATCCACTCTGCTTTTTCCGGTCAGCCTGTGTGTTTTTCCGGTGTGCTTGTGTGCGGTTTGGATTGTGTAGTTACCTTGACATGATGTAACTCCAAAGTTCACTACAGATCAACAGCGAGACAAAATGAAACATATATTACAAACATAAACAAACAGATATTACATATATTACAAACAGAAGTGATACTCAGGCGTCTTCTTCTTTCGTGTGTCATCGTCAGATGTCCAGCTCAATGACGTGCAGCCACGCCCTCGTCTCAGGTCCCACATCAAAGACACCGGCCTCCGATGGTGGTCTGTACAGGACACAGAGGTGATTATGTGATCGGCAGTCTGCATAAGCATACTGTGCAGTCTGTCAGGCCCAAACTGTGGGAGGAGTAGTGCCATAGATATAGAAACCTAGATACCTCATTGGCCTCTGCAGTTCGTTGGAGCGACCTGTTTCGTATGGTGGCCGCCATACGTATGGCTCGTCTCCATTCAGGATGGTCCAGAGAAGTATAGCGAATATAGCTAAGTATAGCTAATTCAAAGTTGAGGAAAACAAGTTGGAAAAAACAGTTAACAAAATAACATTAGATAACTCTGTATCAACAGCATTCCTTCAATAGTTCACCTGTAAACATCATAGGAGCGAACACGATGATAGTCATCATCAAAAGCCTCAGGGGGGATGAAGGCTAGAGAGTGCCTCCTTTGTCCCCTTTTGCACGCAGTTTCCAAAACGCTGTGACTCTGTGTCCTATATTGGGCCAAGAAAGTGTAAAACTGAAACGCATGAAATACAGAAAGCACATATTAACATAAAAATACAAACAGTATTTTCAGTAAAGTATGAAATAACAGCCAATACTGGAAGGTAAGTATGAAGTAAGTAATATGTAACATAAGCAGTTAGAATGTACTATGTATAAGGTAAGTATAAATGTTGAATATACAGGTACATTCAAAGTACAAAGAACACAAAAAAGTTGAACATATGTCACAACATGCCTCAATATCCATTGTCACAATGTTGGATGAGAAGCCTACTTACTTATTTTGCCACTCAAAGGGGTAGAACAAACTGATGGCTTTAGATTACTAACAACACTCCAAAATTATCTTTTCTTGTTGTTTACAGGTGAAAAGGGAAGTCTGGTCACTTCCTGTAACATATATCCAGAAGCAGATAACAGTGGCAGCTCAACAACATAAACAGCACCCCCTGGAGACAGGGAGGTACTAAACACCAAAGAAGAAGGAACTACTATGCCCCTTGGAGGCAGTAAAGTAAAATAAGTAAAATGTTCCATTACAGACACCGTAGAAAAGTCGAAATCTGTATTGAAATGAAGTGGCTAGAAAAGTAATTTTAAGCATTTATGCTTTTATTTCAGCAGGACAGTGAAGAGACTCAGTCAGGGCAAAGATGTGGCAATATGCAACACGGCCTGCTAATACTTGACTACATTAAGTGTGACAGTAATAGTGCTCATTTTCAATGAAAACAATTATAATACTAGAAAATGTGCTCCTCGGAGTACTGGTCTCCGCCAGTACTGTTCCTGATTAATCCTGTCTTACCTATTTATTGTCTCCGCCAGGAGACTATGTTTTCACTTTCCGTCCCCCCCCCCTCGGCCAAGCTAACATTGGTCGAGCCTCACGTGACACGTGACAATACGTTGTGTATTGTAGTGTGCTCTGATTGGCTAGTGAGACGCATGACGTATAGCGGCCTATAAATAGATGTGTCTTCGGACGCGGTGCGCGTTCCGAAGTGCCATCAGCCAAGCTAACATTTAGTGGTTACATGTCGCCTTTCCGACAGACGGATAGGACACTTACACAGACAGGACGGATAGGACACTTACACAGACAGGACGGATAGGACACTTACACAGACAGGACGGATAGGACACTTACACAGACAGGACGGATAGGACACTTACACAGACAGGACGGATAGGTCACTTACAAAGACAGGACGGATAGGTCACTTACACAGACAGGACGGATAGGACACTTACACAGACAGGACGGATAGGACACTTATACAGACAGTGTGTCATGTTACTATGACACAGTAACATGTTCTATTTTTTGTAAGAATTAGAACATAAGAAATAGAACATTCCCAACATTCCCAACACAAGTCTGCTGGCGGAGACCTGTGCTCCGAGGAGCACATTTTCTAGTTTTACATATTGTCATGTGTCACTTGACCAATGTTAGCTTGGCTGATGGAAGCTCACTTCAAAAAATATAAATGATTTTTTGAAGTGACACACCTATTTATAGGTTTCTGTTTCGTCATGCGTCTCGCTAGCCAATCAAAGCACACCCTTTCAACATATTGTCACGTGTCACGTGAAGCTTGACCAATGTTAGCTTGGCGGACACACGGAAGGACGGAGACGAAAACATACTCTCCACCCTCTGCGGAGACAACTATTGCCCGTGGACACAGTGGTTAATCTCAAGTGCAAAGGGGCTACAGGGCTGACAAGAGCCTAGTATGGCTGTGCCGGACTGCTGGGCTCTGGTGGGCTATAATGGGCTCTGGTGGGCTGTGCTGGGCTCTGTTAGGTTGTACGGGGCAGTACTATACTATAGCCTAGAAATGTTCATGTAAAACTATTGCCGGTGGACACAAACCCATGTAAAACTATTGCCCGTGGACACAGTGGTTAATCTCAAGTGCAAAGGGGCTACAGGGCTGACAAGAGCCTAGTACAGCCTAATAGAGCCTATTAGAGTCTAGTAAGGCCTAGAACCTTCTAGTCTAGCCTATTCCAGCTGGACCCAGCCCTGTACAGCCTATTACAGTCATTTAACTACCCCCATACCCTAGGCTATTCTCCCAGTGGGCTGGACTTTGTGTGCTGGAATGTGCCGGACTGCTGGGCTCTGGTGGGCTATAATGGGCTCTGGTGGGCTGTGCTGGGCTCTGTTAGGTTGTACGGGGCAGTACTATACTATAGCCTAGAAATGTTCATGTAAAACTATTGCCGGTGGACACAAACCCATGTAAAACTATTGCCCGTGGACACAGTGGTTAATCTCAATTGCAAAGGGGCTACAGGGCTGACAAGAGCCTATTAGAGCCTATTAGAGTCTAGTAAGGCCTAAAACATTCTAGTCTAGCCTATTCCAGCTGGACCCAGCCCTGTATAGCCTATTACAGTCATTTAACCACCCCCATACCCTAGGCTATTCTCCCAGTGGGCTGGACTTTGTGTTCTGGAATGTGCCGGACTGCTGGGCTCTGGTGGGATATAAAGGGCTATAATGGGCTCTGGTGGGCTGTGCTGGGCTCTGTTAGGTTGTACGGGGCAGTACTATACTATAGCCTAGAAATGTTCATGTAAAACTATTGCCGGTGGACACAAACCCATGTAAAACTATTGCCCGTGGACACAGTGGTTAATCTCAAGTGCAAAGGGGCTACAGGGCTGACAAGAGCCTAGTACAGCCTAATAGAGCCTATTAGAGTCTAGTAAGACCTAGAACATTCTAGTCTAGCCTATTCCAGCTGGACCCAGCCCTCTATAGCCTATTACAGTCATTTAACTACCCCCATACCCTAAGCTATTCTCCCAGTGGGCTGGACTTTGTGTGCTGGAATCTGCCGGACTGCTGGGCTCTGGTGGGCTATAATGTGCTCTGGTGGGCTGTGCTGGGCTCTGTTAGGTTGTACGGGGCAGTACTATACTATAGCCTAGAAATGTTCATGTAAAACTATTGCCGGTGGACACAAACCCTGTAAAACTATTGCCCGTGGACACAGTGGTTAATCTCAAGTGCAAAGGGGCTACAGGGCTGACAAGAGCCTAGTACAGCCTAATAGAGCCTATTAGAGTCTAGTAAGGCCTAGAACATTCTAGTCTAGCCTATTCCAGCTGGACCCAGCCCTGTACAGCCTATTACAGTCATTTAACTACCCCCATACCCTAGGCTATTCTCCCAGTGGGCTGGACTTTGTGTGCTGGAATGTGCCGGACTGCTGGGCTCTGGTGGGCTATAATGGGCTCTGGTGGGCTCTGGTGGGCTGTGCTGGCCTCTGTTAGGTTGTACGGGGCAGTACTATACTATAGCCTAGACATTTTCATGTAAAACTATTGCCGGTGGACACAAACCCATGTAATGTCTTTGTCTCTGTTTCTTAGCTTTGGCTTTCTGCTGTTGGCATTGCGCCTTTGCTTCTTCATGAGGTTTCAGACGATAATTTCCTGCTTCTTCAGTTTGCGTAATGAGAGTTAGTTGCATTGTGTGATCTCAGCTGTGATCTCAGCTGTAATCTCAGTTTGTACTGGAAAGTGCTGTTCCTGACTGTTCCTGAGCACAAGTCTCCGCCAGCAGCAGGGATTGGAAAAAGTTCCAATCTTGGAACTTTTTCTGCTAATATCTCCTGACTAAATGTTAGCTTGGCTGATGGCACTGATGTCACTTCGAAACATGCACAGCAATGTTTCGAAGTGACTGACATATTTATAGGTATGTATTTCGTCATGCGTCTCGCTAGCCAATCAAAGCACACCCTTTCAACATATTGTCACGTGTCACGTGAAGCTTGACCAATGTTAGCTTGGCGGACACACGGAAGGACGGAGACGAAAACATACTCTCCACCCTCTGCGGAGACAACTATTGCCCGTGGACACAGTGGTTAATCTCAAGTGCAAAGGGGCTACAGGGCTGACAAGAGCCTAGTATGGCTGTGCCGGACTGCTGGGCTCTGGTGGGCTATAATGGGCTCTGGTGGGCTGTGCTGGGCTCTGTTAGGTTGTACGGGGCAGTACTATACTATAGCCTAGAAATGTTCATGTAAAACTATTGCCGGTGGACACAAACCCATGTAAAACTATTGCCCGTGGACACAGTGGTTAATCTCAAGTGCAAAGGGGCTACAGGGCTGACAAGAGCCTAGTACAGCCTAATAGAGCCTATTAGAGTCTAGTAAGGCCTAGAACCTTCTAGTCTAGCCTATTCCAGCTGGACCCAGCCCTGTACAGCCTATTACAGTCATTTAACTACCCCCATACCCTAGGCTATTCTCCCAGTGGGCTGGACTTTGTGTGCTGGAATGTGCCGGACTGCTGGGCTCTGGTGGGCTATAATGGGCTCTGGTGGGCTGTGCTGGGCTCTGTTAGGTTGTACGGGGCAGTACTATACTATAGCCTAGAAATGTTCATGTAAAACTATTGCCGGTGGACACAAACCCATGTAAAACTATTGCCCGTGGACACAGTGGTTAATCTCAATTGCAAAGGGGCTACAGGGCTGACAAGAGCCTATTAGAGCCTATTAGAGTCTAGTAAGGCCTAAAACATTCTAGTCTAGCCTATTCCAGCTGGACCCAGCCCTGTATAGCCTATTACAGTCATTTAACCACCCCCATACCCTAGGCTATTCTCCCAGTGGGCTGGACTTTGTGTTCTGGAATGTGCCGGACTGCTGGGCTCTGGTGGGATATAAAGGGCTATAATGGGCTCTGGTGGGCTGTGCTGGGCTCTGTTAGGTTGTACGGGGCAGTACTATACTATAGCCTAGAAATGTTCATGTAAAACTATTGCCGGTGGACACAAACCCATGTAAAACTATTGCCCGTGGACACAGTGGTTAATCTCAAGTGCAAAGGGGCTACAGGGCTGACAAGAGCCTAGTACAGCCTAATAGAGCCTATTAGAGTCTAGTAAGACCTAGAACATTCTAGTCTAGCCTATTCCAGCTGGACCCAGCCCTCTATAGCCTATTACAGTCATTTAACTACCCCCATACCCTAAGCTATTCTCCCAGTGGGCTGGACTTTGTGTGCTGGAATCTGCCGGACTGCTGGGCTCTGGTGGGCTATAATGTGCTCTGGTGGGCTGTGCTGGGCTCTGTTAGGTTGTACGGGGCAGTACTATACTATAGCCTAGAAATGTTCATGTAAAACTATTGCCGGTGGACACAAACCCTGTAAAACTATTGCCCGTGGACACAGTGGTTAATCTCAAGTGCAAAGGGGCTACAGGGCTGACAAGAGCCTAGTACAGCCTAATAGAGCCTATTAGAGTCTAGTAAGGCCTAGAACATTCTAGTCTAGCCTATTCCAGCTGGACCCAGCCCTGTACAGCCTATTACAGTCATTTAACTACCCCCATACCCTAGGCTATTCTCCCAGTGGGCTGGACTTTGTGTGCTGGAATGTGCCGGACTGCTGGGCTCTGGTGGGCTATAATGGGCTCTGGTGGGCTCTGGTGGGCTGTGCTGGCCTCTGTTAGGTTGTACGGGGCAGTACTATACTATAGCCTAGACATTTTCATGTAAAACTATTGCCGGTGGACACAAACCCATGTAATGTCTTTGTCTCTGTTTCTTAGCTTTGGCTTTCTGCTGTTGGCATTGCGCCTTTGCTTCTTCATGAGGTTTCAGACGATAATTTCCTGCTTCTTCAGTTTGCGTAATGAGAGTTAGTTGCATTGTGTGATCTCAGCTGTGATCTCAGCTGTAATCTCAGTTTGTACTGGAAAGTGCTGTTCCTGACTGTTCCTGAGCACAAGTCTCCGCCAGCAGCAGGGATTGGAAAAAGTTCCAATCTTGGAACTTTTTCTGCTAATATCTCCTGACTAAATGTTAGCTTGGCTGATGGCACTGATGTCACTTCGAAACATGCACAGCAATGTTTCGAAGTGACTGACATATTTATAGGTATGTATTTCGTCATGCGTCTCGCTAGCCAATCAAAGCACACCCTTTCAACATATTGTCACGTGTCACGTGAAGCTTGACCAATGTTAGCTTGGTGGAACCAACGAAAATCAAACGAAAACAATTCCAAATAAATGTTATTTTTTAACATACAAGCCTTTATTTGTGCGGAATTACAACGGTCTATAGGAACACAAATTAAATGAATTTCTGACCAAACATGACCTAAACAAACTATGGAACAACAACTTGAACTCATCCCCTCATCCAAGCCATTATTTTAGACTTTTAGTCAGGGGATGCATAAGTCCTCCTTGCCCTCAACAGGACAAAACCAAAGGAGGCACATTACCAACGAGTGAGCTCCTTTTAAACCAAGGCAACACACAATGGACAAGTGACATAAACCCACAATGCATGCAAACAGAAAAGAACCGTTTGGGCCATTTGTCACACGTTCCCAAACCTGAATTCCGCACCTAGGCTCACCGGGCCAGCTTTAACACAGATGAAACTTTTATACACTGCCTCTGATGTATACAGACAATTATTGACACTACCATGATTCATTTTACACACAACCAAGAGAACACAGTAGTGCACTTAACCCAGTGTGCAACTAGCTCTCCATAAAACAGGGACCCTAGGGTCACTGAAACCATCTTGATGAAACCAAAATGTACCATTAGCTCAATTAAAAACAAAGGGAAGTTCAGCTTCTTAATTCACCATAAGTCCCCCCACAATGCTACTGTAGCAACCACGGCAAAGGCTCCCTCCCCGGTACATACAAGGATCCAGACTCAATGACAGAGACAGAGCTTTCCCCCACCTGGCTAACTCACCCTAGTCTTCATGTGCCCTACTGGCGGGAGGTATTTACGCACTTGAGCCCAATGGGTAGATTGGACAACCATGAAATGGCGACCCTCTCAAAGCCATGGATGTGCCCCCAGGGCCGCACAGAAGACACAAAAATAACAAACAGTTCACCAAAATAATAAACAAATGAGTCCCCCTATCGAGGACACATTTCTTCACCCTATCAGGGGAATAGCACCACACTTCCTTGTACCACCAGGGAGACAAGCATCAATCAATCACTAAGCTCCTCTCTCCTCACCAAACTAGAAAAACTAATTTTCTCAAAAGTAGAACAAACTCAACCAAAACAGACAATGTTTAACTTTACCAAAGTTACATACTGAAAATGTCTAACCTGCACCCGTATCTCCCATGGGTGCAGTACGTTAGTCCGACAGCGCATTCCTCCGACAGCGCAGCGCTCCGACGTTTCAATACTAAACCCGAACCAAACCCGCACCCTAACCGCACGCGGATGCCACATAGTCGGAGAAAAGGTCTGTCGGATTAACGCTTTGCTCCCATCTCCCATCATTTTAGCACACAGGTAGCACTAGTACTCAGTACTGGAGAACACTGCCCCTGAAGGGCCCAAAATCCATTAAATGAAGATGACCAAAGAGCTAATGACCAATTTTAAAGCGTTCTACGGATGCATTTTGTCCTACCAAGTTAGACGAGCCCCCCATTTGTTACAACCTGACTCAGGGTTGCAACAAAAGGGAGACACAGGCACAGTTAAAAGTATATAAAATGTCTTTATTTAAAGATAAACTAAATAAACAACAGCAAACATAACATGTCAGTAAATATGAATGAGCATCAGTGTGAAGGCAGTGTATGGGTGCGAGTCCAGAATTCAAAATTTACTTGAGTAAAAGTACAAAAGTATTGGCATCAAAACATCTTGTTTGCCAATCTCAGTTATTTCAACAAAAAATAAATACATATATATATATATATATTTTTTTTGTGGCGTTGCATTAGTCGACTATTAGTCATCTATAGGCAATATTTGGCCAATCAGATTCGACTATAGAAATCCTTAGTCGGGGACAGGCATAGTGTGTAGTAAGGCATTCACGAATAGTGATTTTTAGCATTCAACTTATAACAATCAGAACCATAAAATGGTATGTCTGAGTTATATTAAAGGGTCTACACCATGAATTTAAAAAATAATAATAATATTTAATATCATATTGTTTATGTCCCTCAAACGTTTTTCAAAAGGTTTGAGCCTAAATCAAGCCTCAGATATACTCATTCCAATGAACTTCTCTCTGGCTTATAAAGCACTTTCACCTGCAATACCACATTATCCTAGCCTGGTAAACCCTCCCTCCGGAAATCTCATTTCCATTTGATTTCAGGAAGGAGTCTGGCATGATTGCTCATTCTGCAATATTGGCTGTGGGCTGGAGTTGGGCGGGAGTAATACCGTTGACTGACAACCCCTTCAACCAATGATCGTTTTCCCCCTTCAGCCAATCAGCAGTTCATTTTGACGAGCTCCAGACTATGTGACGCAACGGGACTTTTGGGACGGCCATGCCGAAAATAGGTTGCCTTATTGGGATACATGCGTGTCACTCCCCGCCCCTGCCGGTTCTCTAAATTTATATTTTTAAATAGGCTCTGTCATGATTAATTGACCACATATATGAAGTTAAACAACTAAATTCTATCCAAACGATATGTTAATAGTAAATTCCGTGCCTCAAAAAAGAAGTTTGAGACCGTTTTAAGAACGAAACTAAGAAGTGACGGCACTCGGACAAAAAACAATGGCTGCCGTTCGTCTTTTGTCGGCGGCTCTCAGGCTGCACTCGGCTTCATTCGGGCTCACTCGAACTCGCCACCTGATTGGCCAACGTAAGCTGTCAATCACAGAACGATGAGCGACGACGCTGATAGGCGCGGTTAGGTCCTGATTTCGCTGGAAACTCCCCAATATTGCAGAATGGGCGTTCATGCCAGACTCCTTCCTGAAATCAAATGGAAATGAGATTTCCGGAGGGAGGGTTTACCAGGCTAACATTATCCTGTTTGGCACGGGGCGCTATTGAGCCAGTTTGTATGCATGTTATCTCCTGGTTCTGTGTGGAAAAAGTGAAAAAAAAAAAAAAATAAGAAAAATATTTCTTTTTTTTTTAAAGTTTTTTTTTTGGGGGGGGGGGTTGGAACTGAAAAACGGGAGGAATTGTTCGCGCTAGTGACATCACTAGCCCGAACAATTCAGTTTGGCCTGTTTTTAGACCAATTTACAGAAAACCCCAGATTTGCTGTGAAAGCCTGAGTGTTCAAACTGGGGTATTTTTGAGGATAGAAGAGAGGTAGGGGAGACCAAAAACACACAAAAAAGATGAAAAAGTTAAAATTCATGGTGTAGACCCTTTAAATAAATAGAGGTGCTGTACCTGCCACAGTAATTCTTAAACAAACTGTATTGTAGACCAAAAATAATTCACAAAACTGTAGCCTTTGAAATTAAATGCAGTATTTGATCTGACCCAATATTAATCAAACAAAATAATAATTCAATTCAATTAAACGATCAGTACACTTCAAAATACTAATGAAGAATGATCCAACTCTGATCTTTAGTCCGCAACGCAAAGTTCTTTTAAATGTCTCCAAAGAGTAAAGTTTCCCAAAAGTAATCCAAAAGTATTGTAGATCTTCTATTTTCCGGGAATCCAATAACCCGCAAAGTCAGAAAATAAAAAGGCAATGCATTGCATAAAAAGGAAAAAAATATAATCCTCACCCAACCTTCAAGTCAGGAGGCCACATGGAGATCTGTTCCTTTGTCCAAAAGCTTTGAATTTATTCAGAGCTAAACCCTTAGAAATGTTCCTCGACCAAACTTCTCTCCTTCCAGATCCATAAGTTCTCTGGCCACACTACTAAGTGGATTATCAATTCCTGATTTTGGTTTAGTATAGGCTTACAAGAGTCTCTTTCTCAAACACCAACAAACACTCTTTTTCCAATACCTAAAATGGAACCCCCGGCTCACTTCCTGTACTTTTATAGCTGTTCCTGATACCTCACTTCCTGTGGAACTTTTGCTGCTTTTTCCCCAACAGCTCCCCCCGAGTGAACCATGTCAACAGAAAATGAATCATAATGGCCATAATCACCTTACACAAAACAAAAACAAAAACTGTACACTACATTTAGGTGTTAAATATTCAACCGTATCTTAACCAACATATTCCCCTGTTATCACCAAGTATGTTATGTTTCTTGTGTATCTTTTTCTTTCAATACTCATCATACCTGGACAGGAAATACATTATTTCACACATTTATGTGGCAGTGTCACATTGGTACTCCAACATTTCAATGTCACTGAAGACTAAGCTTCAAACCTCCCAAAACAAACTGATTCGACCGCTTCTCGGCCTGGGGCCCATGACCCACCTTTCTCCAACTCATTTTGCTAGCCAAGGCTGGCTCAGGGTAGAAGACCGGGTTAAACAACTAAAAATGGGATTGGTCTTCAAAATTGTAAATGAAAATTTCCCCGAAATTTCCCCTATACCCGTATATCTAAAACCTCCAAAAAGTTGGCGACACCCAGTCACAAAACTAGAGGGAGCGTTAACAACGATCTGGTACCACCCACCCATAAAACAGACATGGGCAGATTCTCCTTCTACAGCACTGCCACCCAGGTTTGGAATAGTTTAACCCCATCCCTCAAAAAAAAAAAACATCCGGCCAAACAAATGTTGTGTGTGATGTGTTTCATCACATGGCTCCAGAGATCATGTGTGCAGGTTTTGGTGAGACTTGAGGAAATCTGTAGGAGGAGAAAAAAGCGTGTGTAAAAGGCTTTTGAAAATAGCAAATCTACAAGCTCACAACACATCGCCATGTGACGCGTTGTGAGCTTGTAGATCTGCTATTTTCAAATAGCCAAAGTTTATATAGGGCTGAAGTGGTTAATAGTAAAAGTTCAATATTTGTATCTGAGATGTAGTGGAGTAGAAGTAAAAGAATATAAAAATGTAAATACTAATAGGGCCCATAGGGAGCGAGTATGAGAAATCAGAAAATTATCGGGCCAACCAGTGACTGCTTTTCAACTGCTGTCCGTACAACAGTGAAAAGCATTAAAAAAAAATCAGATTTCTCATACTCGCTCCATTTGGTTCCATTTTGTACACTCTCGGGAGTTACAGAAATGTAAGGGGACATTCAGAACCCCCTCAAGAAACCATGAGGGTCCCCTGGACCCCACTTTGAAAACCACTGCTTTACACACATCCACTACAGATTCTGCAGACTAACTCACTCATAAACAATTAGTTAGCATGTTGCTTCCTATGACGCTTACCTGTCATCTATGGTGCTTCCTATTGCGCTTACCTGTCATCTAAGGTGCTTCCTATGGCGCTTACCTGTCATCTATGGTGCTTCCTATGGTGCTTACCTGTCATCTATGGTGCTGATCTGGTGCAAATCTGACATAAACCACCATTCATATTTCCAAATGCTCATATAATACTCAAACGATGACGATATTATTATGGTTAATATCAGGTTGTCCTATATTGCTCCTGTTTCACACAAATGTGTGTGGGGACGAATTAATTGGCATAAAGACTACATTGGGGAGAAAAGGGGGTCAAAGGCAAAAAAAAAATCACACCCAGTGTGAAGAGAGTGGTGCCTTTGAAAGTGTAACTAGTTGCATCCTTGTGTTGCAATCAGCAACAATATGTTGTCAGTTGTCACGTGATACGTGACAACATATTGTCACGTGTCACGTGAAGCTTGACCAATCAGCCGTGCTCGAACATACGGACGGACATACGGACGGACGGACATACGGACACACGGACACACGGACAAAGTCAAATGTAGGAGTGGTTGGCACCACTCAAAAAATAATAATAGAGAAATAAGCTTTCAGGCTTTATTGTGTGTTATATACATATACAGTATATATTTTTTTGTATTTGTATTTCATTAAAATGTTTCATATGACGAAATACAAAGGAGGGCATTGCTTAATGGAAAAAAAAATCACACCCAGTGTGAAGTGGGCGGTGTGTGGTCATCACAACATGACTCACTTAAAAAAAAGGATGAATGACTTTTTTTTAAGTCCATACTGCTATTCATAGGGCTGCACATGTGTCATGTGTTTCGCTAGCCAATCACAGTCCTGAATTTGCAAAGTCAGCCAATCACATTACAGCTAGTGGTGATGACAATAGCTGTAATGTGATTGGCTGACTTTGCAAAAGTATAGATTTGCATTGACTGTGGAAGGGTTAGGGGTGTAGACTGCGTTGTAGACTATTGGCCAATCACGGTGCAGGATTGGTCAGTGTCCAAAACTCACTTATAGGGGGCGGTTACACCGCCCCAAAAACACAAAAGGATGAATATGGAGATATAAGGCTGCTGTCAGTCAGCAACAAAATTGTCATTTTATGCTGTGGATGCGTTTGTCTGTTCAAATGTTATCCCCGTGTGCCACCTTGTGGTGTAACAGAGTAACTTCTTCTGAAAGTGCAATATCTGCCATTAGATTTTATTTGGATTTAAAATGACATGTCGTCTTATCCATTCAAATGGAAATTATTTTGGCATTCCTATCCGATTCTCTATCACATTGGTTCTCAAAGTGGGGTCCGTGGACCTCCAGGGGTCCTTGAGGGAGTTCCAGGGGGTCCCCAGCTAAATGATAGATTAGGCACCAAATGGACCCTTATGGGTCTGTAACTCTGAGAGTGTACAAATGGAACCAAATGGACCCGTTACAGCTGTAAAAAATCTTCTCTTATGGGGGTCCCTGGCATATCTTTTGAAATGGGGGTCCGCGGGCTAATACGTGTCAATTTGGGGGTCCTTGACATGAAAAAGTTTGAGAACCACTGCTCTATCAAAACCAAAGTGAGACCCAAGAAGAGTAAATGCAATTATGTTTATTTAAAATTAAATCATTTATAATACAGTAAATTCTTCGTCATACATATCATTTACAACAGACAGATTGGCATTGCAATATACAAGTCTTCAAATTAAATATTAATTATTGATTAGAGCAGGCCACATGGAATGCACCACTGAGGAGAATGAGAGCTATAACATTATAAAAAAAGAAAAGAAAAAAGGACAGACACTTCACTGCTATAATTTGCATAAAATTGCAAAACATTACATTGTTTCATTGACACACACATTTGAAATGATCCTGTGGTGCACTGTGCTTCAAATTAAGCTTCATTTATATTGTGTTGTACGGAAATAACCAATCCTACACGCCCACAATGCGTCGCAAGCTTGTAGATCAGCAATTTTTGGGCTGGCGACGCCGTCATACAACAAAGTATACATCGGGTTTTGATTGCACAAAGCGATGACATGTCCCAGCTGCAGAATGGATTCATGTTCCTGAGAGATGTGATCTTGACAACATAATTAACCTGAAATCAACAGTTATGTTGGCTTCTAATAATGAAAAGCAAGTCTTTGCACACCTACAAAGGTGACAGGTGCGTAGGAGAAGACCAGACGAGGGCCCAAACATAGTGAAATAATGCAAGAATGGTGCTGAATAAACGTTTAATGGGAATATGACAACGTTTCGGTCTATTAGACCTTCTACAGGTAATCTTAAAGGGTCTACACCATGAATTTAAAAAATAATAATAATATTCAATATCATATTGTTTATGTCCCTCAAACGTTTTTCAAAAGGTTTGAGCCTCAGATATACTCATTCCAACTAACTTCTCTCTGGCTTATAAAGCACTTTCACCTGCAATACCACATTGTCCTGTTTGGCACGGGGTGCTATTGAGCCAGTTTGTATGCATGTTATCTCCTGGTTCTGTGTGGAAAAAGTAAAAAAAAAAAAGAAGAAAAATATTTATTTAAAAAAAAAGATTTTTGTTTTTTTTATTTTTTGGTTGGAACTGAAAAACCGGAGGAATTGTTCGGGCTAGTGACATCACTAGCCCGAACAATTCAGTTTGGCCTGTTTTTAGACCAATTTACAGAAAACCCCAGATTTGCTGTGAAAGCCTGAGTGTTTAAACTGGGGTATTTTTGAGGGTAGAAGAGAGGTAGGGGAGACCAAAAACACACAAAAAAGAAGTAAAAGTTAAAATTTATGGTGTAGCCCCTTTAAGGACTTTTTTTCTTGCATTTGAAGACGGACCGTACGCAGGAGTTTTTGCTTTCAGCTTCTATTAAGTTAAAACGTCATGTATAAAAACTTGTAAATGACTGCGATCATCATAATTTACAAAATAATATTTGTTTTCCACCTTGAAGATCTAAAATGCACTACTGCTTGTTTAAAAACGATGACAGGAAGTGTCTAGAAGTGACTTTTCATATATAGTTGTGGAATGAACTGGTCGCATGTAAACTCGCTCCAACCCGAGGGCGTTGAAGGGCAGCCCTTCAAATGCACATGTTGCGTTTGATATTTCATATTTCATTTTCTGACATTTTGTGCCATTTGAAATGAAACCAATACTGCTATACATATTAATTTGTACAAACTATGTCCGTTTTCTTTGCACAGTGCACTACAGTATACAGGGCTTATTATTACAGTAAAAGTGCTCTAGAGATAGTCTAAGAGATAAACCAAGGCAAACGTAGCTTTGTTTTAGCTGTAAACAGTCATGGTTCAAATACAGGGACTCCCGGCCTGTAAAACCAAACATCTTTCTCATGCACCAAAATTTCCATCCGGGACGGGGGGATAGCCTAGCCTTAGATGTCATCATCTCAGATCACCAAAAAATGCTATGCTAGCTTGACACCATGGACCGAGGACTAGCTAGTTCAAGGCCGGAAAGCAAGCCTGGCAATGCCGACAATCAGCATGGGGGTCTTTGCTTTACTCATGTATTCACTGTCTGGGGGTCACCGTAGCTAGCTTAGCATCAATGGCCAGAGCATGAACGACGTGCTAGCCTAGCCTAGCACCCGTAGCCTGCTGCATTCCATCATCATAGCCTTTTGATTAGCCGTGTCAACAATCCTACCCTAGCCTCGGTCACCACAGCTTGATGTCACTCAGTTCCACGTCTCCCATGACCTCCAGCTGGTCAATGCTGCCGAGGTCCTGGACGCGATGTCGGAACTCAAACAGATGGCAGCCGTTCACCGCCAGCTTGAACTGGTGGGGCTGGCAGAGGATGAGAACCTGGCGGAGAACACAGCGGTTAGCTACAATTTTGAGTTAACCGGTTGAGAAGGGCACTCAAATTACAGGTCATTTATCGATACAAAAGATGTCAGAAACTGAACAATGTGGACTATTTGCATTTTGCTTTTTTATTTTTATTTCTATTATTTTATTGTGTTGTGTACTTGTGTATAATTGTGATATGGATCTCCCTGGGTCTGAAATAAAGATTGAATTGAATTAATACGTAGTGTTGTCTTAATATATGTACAGTGGTTCCCAAACTTCTCCATGGCAAGGGAGGCCCCCTATTGTGAAATGGCTTTGAGAATGAAAAAACAAAACAAAAAACAAAGTAACTTCATTTTAGCATATCAAATCATCGGCCTCATCACCTCAAAGTATTCCCCCGGTGAGAAGGGGAAGAAGGGGACCTCCCTCTCCTCGCGGCCCCACGCCTCGCTCAGGTAGGAGTTCCGGATGAACGTCCCAGACTTCATGCGGGGGTTCAGCTGCAGAGCGATGTTCTCCGTCCTGCTGGTGCGTAGGTTCACTGTGAAGCTGAAGGTAACCATACAATAGTTCAGTAGGATCACTGTGAAGTTCAGTAGTTCAAAAACATAGAATGTGGAGATAAGTTCTGCCCAACAGCAACGATAAACAAAATTCCTTACAAGGTATGAACACAGTTACAAACGATAACTGATTGAATTGACAGTAGATAGTAGTGATTGATTGAGTCCAGGGGAGATGTGCTTGGTTACAGTAAGAAAGTAATAGACAAAAACATGTAGTAATCCTGGTCGATATACCGCTTCCCCCATGACAGCCGGGGCGCCTGATGGAGGGGAAGGGAACTGGTTGGAATAACGTGTTCCTTCCACGCAGTACGTCCTACCGGGGAAACTCCCCCCTGTCAGGTGACAAGAAGGTCAGTTGGCTCTCATGCATTGAAGGAGGCATGAGCTCGGCCCTGGGCTCCCTAGGCTGGTGGGGGGAGTGTAGTGCCCAGGATCACTTCGAAAATTGGCACTGGGTGAAAAAAGGGTTACAAAATCGCGGGATAAAAAATGTAAAGGAAAACAAAAAAAGTAATAGCCAGATGTGCTTGGTTACCTGTGGGGGTACATGCTGACCTGTCCCTTGATTGTGATGTGCTGTCCTGGACGCAAGCCTTTCAGTATGCTGCCTTTGTAAGGAAGACTCTAGGATGTTAGAGAATAGATATTTAATAATAATAATAATAAACTTTATTTGTATGGCACCTTTCATGACATGAAATGCAGCTCAAAGTGCTTTACAGAGCAAGAATACAATTACAGAAAAAGTACAACAAATTTAACAATAAAGCAAAAAAGGAAAAGCAAAAGCATAAAACAACATTAAAATAATAGCAAAAGGCAGTGAATCAGGCAGAAAAGTGAGGACATGAATAACAACAAAAGCAAGAGTGAAGAAATAGGTCTTGAGCTGTTCTTTAAAGCTATCCACATGGGGTACAGGGAATTCAAATGCCTTAGTTTTGCACAAAACAACATATAAAATAATAGCAACAACAGCAGTAATAGACAAGCCTTTCAGTATGCTGCCTTTGTAAGGAAGACTCTAGGATGTTAGAGAACAGATATTTAACAGACAACATGTTATAAAAGCAGAGGCACTGGCCTCTGGCATGTGAGATTAAAAGCAAAATGACACGTTGCTAGATCTTTGCCATGATGTAATTCCAGATATTGGTGACATATCTTCAATAGTTGCTCCGTTGATTCGAAATGCATTCCTCATTGACTTGACTTGACTTGACTCACTGCACACAGAAACAGATCTCAAAGTCTCTCCCATGAACTAATGCAAATAAAGCAAATTGTGCCAATATGTAACATAAAAATAAACTGAGCCAGCATTTAAAAAACAATAATTAAAATCCACATATTCTTTGCAATTACAAATTTTCTCTCTGTAATGTTATACTATACATTATCAGAATGTGATTTGTTCTAATTTGTTTGCTCTAAAAAGTGTGACTTTTTCACTGTGTAATGTAAGTCAATGGAGCAACTATTGAACTATTGTGTAACACACAACCCAAACCTCTACCAAAATATATTTGTGTGTGCAACCACACAAGATAATGTTGTACACATTAAAAGCAGATTATGTAGATGACGCAAAAGTAATAACTCACCATGTCACCTGATTCCGAATATATTGCCTACGGGTTGGGGAGAGAAAGAAAGACAAAGTTAGAAAATGTTAAATAAATGTGGGATTATAAAAACAAAACCAGTCTAAATGCTATAAATCTAGCTAAAACAAACATGAAACGAAGCCTTACTGAGTTTGGGATGTAGCCAACAGCGTGAACCACGACTTTGCCAGAAATAGAAAACGTGTTGACTCTATCCAATGGGACTCTGTGCTTGTATTCCAACAGGTGAGTGCCGTTCACCGCCACCTAGTGGTGAAGACAATGATTTCCATGTTAATAACCTCATTACTGTGTTCACTTCTTAAAGCCTGATTTATATCTTAGTTCAGGGGTCTTCAACAGGGGGTCCGGGACCCCTAGGGGGTCCTCAGAGCTACTATAGGGGGGCCGCCAAATCTTTGTGTGATAGGAATTAGGTTTTTTTTTACATTAAAGGACGACTTCACCGCTTTTCAACCTATCTTCATATAATAGGTCCTCACTAATACTCATGATAAAATGGTACAGTTTTGTACTACTTGGTCTGTGTCTCATAGGAGGGCTGTGGACAGTCCAGAAACCCGTCTACCAGTGACATCATCGTTAGGCATGATTTTTTTTTCCCAACAAGATTTCTATTTTTTTATTTAGATTTGTATTAACACAAGAGCAATGGCTTCTTTTCTTGCATTGCAACTTTCCAGGAATAGAAAGCCTGCAGTTTCTATTAGCTTGGATTCCCCATCGATGATGTCACTGGTAGACGGGACTCTGAACTGTCCACAGCCCTCCTCTGAGACACAGACCGAGTAGAAAAAAATTGTACCATTTTATCATGAGTATTAGTGAGGACCTATTATATGAAGATAGGTTGAAAAGCGGTGAAGTCGTCCTTTAACCACTTGAACCTTCCTTTTCTGAGGGGAACATTAGCTCTCAACGCCTCGCAGCGCGAGGCGTTGAGAGCTTGTAGATCGGCTATTTTTGGCAAAGAGGCTATAGGTGTAGAGGGGAAAAAAGAGCAGACAAAGTAAACGAAAAAAGTTTAATCTGAAACTTTATACAAAATCTGAAATTTTATACAATATAGAGTAGGGGGTCCCTGCTTCATCTATCTCTCCGCTAGGGGGTCCGTGGCCTGAAAAGGTTGAAAACCCCTGTCTTAGTTGAACACTAGCGTTGCCTGCCCTAAATAGCAGATATACAAGCTCACAAGCGACGCCAGCAAGCAACTAAGTACACGTAAATCAGGCTTTACGTGTCGTTGTTGTAGAGTGGAAACCTTATTATGTCCAAAACCATTACTTTTTAGGAAATATTAATGGATCCAATGTAGTTAATTAGTCATGAGCTCTTGTTAATACTTTTCATTGGCTAAATCCTACTATAATTCTAGTAACCTCTGTCTGTAGTGGTGAGTGAGTAGGTGAAGCTACCCGGTTCTCCTCAGTGGCTGGACCAATTGCTCTGATTTTGCACACAGCCATTGACCATTACCATCTGAACTTAACTGTGAAGCCCGTTTTTCAATTTCATCAAATCTCAGCTTCTTATTAGCGTTTATGTGTCAAACAATGTCGCCTCCCGGGTTGCCAGATCATGTGCGCATATCCCCCCACGGATGCGTCGACCGGGTATGGTCTAGTATTTATAAAACCCACAGACACACTTACAACGGCACTACGTAACGTTTTTAAAATGAATACATTTTAATTTAGTCCAATCTGTATGGTAGAGTATGTTAATACAATATAACTTATACAATTGGGGTGGTTGTATTTTGTCTCCCTGCTCTTCTATGGAGGCATTTAGATCGTGGCAAAGGTCATGTCTCACCTAGACACAGGATCTGATGGTCAAGATTGAATTCATCCCCCGAGCAAGCAGGCCAGCTCTATTAGCTCAATGGTAAAAATATCAGCGTTTGCCCAGGAAGAAGTTAGAAGAGGAAAGTCACATAGTGGGGCTTTAACCACTTTCAACCTGGTCTCCCAATTGTGAGTTATTACAGGCAAATTCTTTCGCAACTTCCTAGAAAATGGCAGATCTACAAGCTCACAACCCCATCGCAATGTGACGCATTGTGAGCTTGGAAATCGGCTATTTACGCTACATTTGCGTGACACTGTCACACGACTTAGGTTTAAACATCAAAAGATGAAAAATAGGGATGCAAGGGTTCCGCTTGACAGCAATGATGACATTGTGTGTGTGTGTGTGTGTGTGTGTGTGTGTGTGTGTGTGTGTGTGTGTGTGTGTGTGTGTGTGTGTGTGTGTGTGTGTGTGTGCGCGCGCGCGTGCGTGCGTGCGTGCGTGCGTGTGTATGCGTGCGTGCGTGTTTTGTCTGTGCTTTTTAGGTAATATTTGACAATGTGGCCAAAGTTTAACCATTTTTTACAGTATGGTTTGTTGGTTACCTTTTGACGTAGTGATGGTCTATAATGATGGTCTTATTGCTTTCATTTTAGAGGTATTAAAAAGGCCTTAAAAGTCCTTAAATTGTCACTTTAGTGCAAATACCCTGTATACACTTATACTGGATGTTTGTATACCCCCAAATCATCTGGGGATCCCCCTTGGGGTCCCGACCCAGTAGAACCAGGGTAATGCTACTTCCAAAAGCCTTTTTACCAGCATGCAATGCGGGTCTACAAAGAGACTCAGCACTAGTCATTTCTCGACATATCCTCGACATGTTTTCGATCATTGGCTGTCCTTTAAGCCAATGGGGATACTTTCCCATACTCTGAACGGACGGTGTCGTCCTCCCAAGCTATGGTGCTAGACACGCCTCTTGCCTCTGAGGCTACTATAGACACCTGCCGTCGGTTCAAATCGCCGTGACACAGAGTAATATATAGGACAACATTTAAGTAAAGTACTTGAGTAAATGTACTTAGTTACTTTACACCTCTCCATACGCGCTGCGTAGCGTCCAGTTCTGCAGTGCATGATGGTATACACATGACTGAGTCATGTCTTGTTTATCTCCAACAGGACGGGGGGTGTGCCTATACCTTGAAGACGTCTTCGTGCACCAGGATGATGGTCTCGAAGGGCGCTCCCCGTTTGTAAGGCAGCTGGTGGAGGGTCTCCTCGCCGCCCCAGCTCTCGGCCCGCAGGGAGTTGCACACCACGCACGGCGAGGCCCCGAATCGCGGGTTGAAGTGCAGGCCGATGTCGGAGCGGGGCTTGGTGCTGCAGCCACTCGACAGGTCTATCTGGAACCTGTGAGGGGAGAGACAAACAGGGTTACCAGATCTGCTCATCATAATTTCCCCGCAAGATTTTATTTGAAAATAGCCGATCTACAAGCTCACAACGTGTCGCATCGCGACGCGTTGTGAGCTTGTAGATCTGGCATTTTCAAATAGCTGATGTATATGTTGTGCTCATGTGACCCATAGTCGTTTCTTTTAGGCTGGTTTTCCTAGACCTGGTTGCTTGTTTCTCTCACAGAATCTGGCAACAATGGAGACAAAGCTCACCGATTTGCAAACGGTAAAAGCTGCGATTCCAAAAACACTAAGATTGCATATCAATATCATGACTAGATATTGTTTGGGATTTGGGATAATGTAATATTGTTGTATAGGTCAGTGGTTTTCAACCTTTTTTTGGCGTCAAGGACCCCCAAATTGACACATATTAGCCCAGGGACCCCCATTTGAAAAGATATGCCAGGGACTCAACCATTTTGATTTCTTGGGGATCCCATCTACACTGTAGTATCATCATCAGTGTTCATTTAACTCTTGAGAGTGTACAAATTGAACCAAATGGACCCGTTAGGGTCCATTTGGATCCATTTGTACACTCTCAGAGTTACAGACACACAAGGGTCAATTTGGTTCCTAACTATTATTTTGTCTGGGGACCCCTTAGAACCCCCTCAAGGATCACTGGTGGTCCCCGGATCACTGTTTGAGAACCACTGGTATACAGTAGGTGATGGAATATTTAATCAGCCAGAGTCAAACAAAATAGACTCAGAGCCGGGTGTGACGACACACCTGTTGTACATGAGATAAGAGATGCACACAGGACTGAAGGGAAGGAACCGTCACATATCTGTGCCAGATATAACGCATGCCGAGAGGTGTTAGATGTGTGACTTGTTATCTTGGAGGTTAGTGGTGGGCAGTGCCTGTTTTACGGTGACTGGTTTGTTTGACTTGCATTAGAGCGGTTGGCTCACTGAAACTACGCAACGCTTGCCGAGTTAGCATCGTTCCCGCTTAGCCTCGTTTCCCATGAGCCCCTTTCTCATCTCAAAAGAGAATAGCCTGCCGACGACCTAAGGAAAAGCGTGTCTATGGGGCAGTGCTTCCGTCTTATGTACTGTACTTCCCCCCCGGAAGCTGCCTTTTTTTTCGACCGATCACAACACGGGTTTCATGCACGGTCTGCAAAGCATCAACGTAACTTCCTAGGGCGGTACTTACGCCCCTTCCGGTTAGACACTCTCAGTAGCAGGTCTCGCCCAGCGTCTCACCCCGGCACCCCACGGCACTTACTTCCTACTGGTTGACGCCCGGTCAAAGTTCGCCAATGTTGAACACAATGCATCAAACGCGCAACGTGCCAAAATGATGCAACCGGGCGTTCCATCCCCTTTGCGCCCATAGAATGGAAGGGAACTGGGTGCTAAAATAGCTAAAAGTGGCTGATCTACAAGCTGACAATGTGTTGTGATATGACCAAAGTCAATATGCAGCCGTGGAGATATAGCCTGGTAAACCATTTGTTTTCAAATGAGATTTACGGGTGGAAATCTCATTTGAGTGTGTGACACACACACTCACACACACACCTCTTACCTGTCAGCATCGGGGAGAACAGTGCCCTGAATGAGGACGATCTCTCCAGGCTCCAACCCTCCTGGGATGCTTCCGGTGTACGGAACCACCTGAGGAGACATGATTTCTTTACCATATAAACGTATGATCAATGAATGGAATATATATACGGTACTGTCACTGTGTACCTACAATATATACATCCATGACTACATGGTTTATTTACTTTATATGATCAATGGCAAAAATGAAAAAATAAAAACTACAGTATGATGCTTTATCCCGTTAAAACCGGGAAATAGCATGTGTCGATTTAGATTTTCACGTTGGCCATTCAAAAATAGCAGATCTACAAGCTCACAGCGCGTCACTTCGTGCCGCGCTGCGAGCTTGTACATCTGCTATTTTTGAACATTTTTGAAAAATCTTGAAAGTGTGAGAACTCCTGATTTAGAAGGCATTTGTAGAATCGGCCTCAGGTCTTAATGGGTCAATTACCATAAATACTATTGTGATCAATGGAATATACTGTACCTACTACAATACATGATGCTTTACCTTCATAAACACTAATATGAGCAATGGAATACACCTACAGTAGTCTATATGTTCCTTTATTTACCATAATAAACACGATTATGATCAATGGAATACACCTACAGTAGGCTAATAATATACTCCTTTATTTACCATAATAAACATTATTATGATCAATAAAATATACCTACTGTAGGTTAATATGCTCCTTTATTTACCATAAAGACTATTATGATCAATAACATATACCTACAGTAGGCTAATAATATGCTCCTTTATTTACCATACACACTATTTGATCAATTAAATATACCTACAGTAGGCTAATAATATCCTCCTTTATTTACCATAATAAACACTATTATGATCAATGGATTGAATACAGTTAAAGTACATGGTGCTTTAATGTATCATCATAAACACTATTATGAATTGTCTCATGATGTCATTCCATATCACATTATTTAGAAGGGAGAAAGGCTGCGTGTTGCAGAAATATTGGACCACGTTGTCAACAGAACAGTGCGTGTGACACACGCATCTGTATAGTGCACAATGCACATGCCATCTGATTGTGTTCATGGTAACGCGCACCAGAGGAACGTTATTATTTAACGTAACAGATATAAAAGCTGAAATGATTCAAAGAGCATCTTCATTCTCACCGGGTTGAGGACGGTGTGTCTCGCATTGGCCACAGACATCATGATGGGCCTGATGATGCTCCCTGTTGTGCTCCTCCTGTAAAACAAAGACAACAGCAACGCCTTCGTGCCCTATTATTAATATGATGATGAATGTTATTACTGTTGTAAACTAAAAAGAAAAGGCTCTATTTGATTCCTCTGTCTCCGTTAAGGTGGGACGCATCTTCTCTCTCCATCCATCGGCCCTCTGTCTGTGCTGTCACACAGGCGCACAACGTCTCCGTGTGATCAGGAAACCAGGCGACATCTAGCGGTGGTTGTTGGCCATAACAGCACCATGTTAGTTGGTTTCGTATTTTCAGTGGTTTTCAACCAGTGGTCCGGGGACCACCAGCAGTGCTGGGGGGAGAGATAGATGAAGCAGGGACCCCCACTATATTGTATAAAATTGTGTTTCAGATTATACTTTTTTTGTTTACTTGGTCTGCTCTTTTTTCCCCTCTACACCTATATACCTCGTTGACAAAAATAGCAGATCTACAAGCTCACAACGCCTCGCAGCGCGAGGCGTTGTGAGCTTGTAGATCTGCTATTTTTGGCTAAAGTTCTCCTCATAAAAGTGATGCTATGGTTCAAGTGGTTAAGGTAAAAAAAAAAATCATATCACACAAAGATTTGGCGGACCCCCTGTAGTAGCTCTGAGGACCCCCTAGGGGTCCCGGACCCCCTGATGAAGACCCCTGTTCTAAAGTGTAGTTGCTCATGTATTTGTCCACGGATACCAGATTGAAGATGATAGAATTATGCTAAAGAAATGACAACAGACTGAAGAGGTTAAGTTGAGGACCTAAATGTGGACAGGAATGTCAGTAGTTTTTCATGTCAGTATAGTCAGTGTGGCTGAAACAGACAACTAATTTCAAATTGTTGCGTTGTTATGCGTTCTCTATTAATGTTGTAGATATTTGACAACTGACAAGCTGATTTTAAATTACAGTACAATATAAGACTTTTACTCTGAACATTTCTTTCACACGTCGGGTCATTAAGGCAACAAAAAGTTAAAACCAGTGTTGTAAACTTTAATAATTACATTTGACACAAACTTTGAGCACCTTCTGGCTGTCTGCTAGATACATCGTCATTCAGTCCCCTTTGGTCAACTGCTCTTGAAATTGAACCTAAAAATGTACAATTGATTGTTTATCGTTTCACTTGAAAACTTGCATTACGTTCAGAAGAACTTCTACAACTCTTAGGGCCCCAAAAAACATGAACATAATGTTGCGTGAATTCACAAGTAGTATAGGCTACAAGGCTTGCAGACAAGTGCAGTCTATCGTAGTCCAGCGTCCTATTTTTAGTGTCGGACAGTGATTCGTTTAATGTTCCTCAACAGAACAACACTGACAGAACGTTCAACCAGGCTGCATCACAGCCACAATGAAGAAGCTTGACGTGCATTTTAAATGGTTCCACTTGGAGGCCGCAATTGAACTGCAGAAAGTATCTCTCTCTGGGATGTTACTGTAAAAAGTTGGGACTTCTACAACATTGGTTCTCAAGCCATTAAACCCATTAAGATCTGAGGCGATTCTTAATTATAATTTTTAATGTTTTTTGAAAAAAATCTAAAATATTTTTTTTCAAGATTTTTCAAAAATAGCAGATCCGAGTGCCGCGCTATGAGCTTGTATATCTGCTATTTTTGAATAGCCAGAATGACACAGATGCGTTCCAGGTCAAGGACCTCCATAACTCAAGAGTGTAGAAATGTACACTTTCAGAGTTACTGACCTGCAAGGGTCCATTTGGAACCCCGATAAGGAACCCCCGACAGTCCCTGGATCACAAATTGAGAACCACTGTTCTACAATAATACATTACCACCATCAGGTGGAGAGAGAAACTACTGTATGTTTTCATCAAACAGCAGTGGACATAACATGACATGATATCGGAGCAGAGAAACAATACAAAAAAGTACAAAACAGCAGGAACTCAGTACTGTTGCTATACAGTAGTTGGATGGTATCATATTACTCATGAATCTTTTAAAAAACACAGTAAAACTCGTTTCTGCTGTTTGTCTCCGTGGAACACAACGTCCCATAACCGTAGTAACATTTAATCCGTCAGTAGTCTCAAAACAAAAAAAAGGTGACAAAAAAAACTTCCATGGACCTGTTTCAACCAATAAATAGACATACAGTAACAGTACATACATATAAATGTTCATACATGATTCTGTAACAGTCTCTCTCTCTCTCTCTCTCTCTCTCTCTCTCTCTATTTCACACATACTGTACACACACACACACAGTCAACTCAGAGTGAAAACATGGATGAATTGTGTTCATTTAAGACTAGAAGATTGATTGCTGTTAAAATATTGTACCATTGTGTTCTAACGCTTTGCTGTAGTGTTATGGTGTTGTGTTATAGTGTTACAGTGTTGTAGGGTTGTAGGGTTGTTGTGGTAGTGTTAAGTGTTGTGTATACAGGTTCCACAGACTAAACCCTGGTGTGTAATGGTGCTTTTCCAGTGCAAAGAACCGACTCGACCTTCCACTCAATGTAGTTGGTCATCATTATAGCTTTGTCCAACCCTTTGTATAGATGAGTGCTTAACAATCCTTAGAATAAAGTTAATGTTTATGCTAATACCGGAAAGTATCTCTATTTAACCAGTGCAGTCTAACAAAAAAAAAAAATAGGCAAGAAATAGGCCAATATTTATCAATATTGATTAATTTCACAATGAACCACTTAAGCCCCTAAATACTTCGTCATATGACAAATAGCGGGAAAATAGCAGATCTAAAAGCTCAAAACTGGATACAGCAATTGAATGAAAGCACCCCCCCCCCCCCAATCCTGCCAAGTAAATTCAACCCCAAGGGAGAGGGAACAAAATGCAAGTAGATTAAAGTTGAGCTGGAAATGCAAGTAGATTAAAGTTGAGCTGGTTCTATGCAAAAGGAAAAGCGCCATAAAGTCACTCCAAGCACTTTGATGAATGATGACGGATGGTTATGGTTAAGCTGGTAGAGTAAGACTAATGATTATTTTAATTTGATGATAAATTGGCATCATTTTGGAAAGAAAATGTTGAGATTGTTTTCAAAGTGCAAGTGGTCGTCTATAAGCTCACTGTCGACCAACACCCAGTCATGTGACTGACCTGTTAACTTATCAATACATCCATCAATAATAATCACCTTGCTGATGCTGAACCAATACCCAACTCATAATAAATAATATGTAAACCCCAAAACCCTAATAAAAACACCCAGTATTGCGAGTAATCCTCTGACTTTAATTGCTGATAATTGTTGTTGAAAAAACAACAACATTCTTTAAGACACGTGCCCGACACAAATCCAAGTGTTAACTGACGAGCTCAGTCTAATCCTCATTTCTGTCTTACAGAGACTGTCTGTCTGTCTGTCTGTCTGTCTGTCTGTCTGAGAGACAGACAGACAGACAGAAGTGATTCATAAAGTGTGAGCAGAAAACAGTTCCTGCTGTTTGTCTGTGTAAACATCAGGTAACGGTAAACAGTGCTGCTCATAATGTCTTCTACCATGCAACACTTAAACCAGGGGTTCTCTGGGACCTGGAACACAATGAAACCAGGGCTTCTCAAACGTTTCCATCTTAAGGACACCCAAACAGCGGTAGCCTCCATCTGGCTGCAGCCCCCCCCCCCCTAAGCCAAATGGCTTTTATTTATTAAATATTTTTTATTTATTTATTTAACCAAAATAGCGGAAATAGCTGATCTACAAGCTCACACAACACTCTCTGCTATTTCCGCTATTTTAATTTTCGTATTTTGGAAAATGTTAGAAAATGTTTGATAACTTTGCCCAAAATAGGGCCCACCAGGTTGAACGTGGTTCAACTGGCACAATGATTAAATAAAGGAATTGAAATTTGAATATTTTACAGTATATATTATAATTCTTTATTTTTTCCTCTCCTTTCCAATTATCTCCCATAGTGCCTATACGGTTTTCAAAGCGCCTCCCGCCACTTTGAAAACCTGTGCAATAAAACACTCCGTCTCTCGATGTCAAATGAGACGACCGAACAGGAGGCGAGTTTAACGAGAGTTCCGGCTCAGAGCGATCTGGACTCTTCTCTGAATGTCTTCATTGTCACTCAACTGGGGAGAGGAGGGGTGTGTGTGTGTGTGTGTGTGTGTGTGTGTGTGTGTGTGTGTGTGTGTGTGTGTGTGTGTGTGTGTGTGTGTGTGTGTGTGTGTGTGTGTGTGTGTGTGTGTGTGTGTGTGTGGCATGCAATGCATGCATGCATGTGCATGTAGGTGAGGGTTGATGTTCTAATGAACAAAAACCTGTCCAGTTTCACCGTATAAAAAAAAAACGTGTGTTCACGCTTTGATCCACAAGTTTGTAGTTAAGACTGGGAAACAACTTAATTTAAAAAAAACTCCTAAAAAAAAAAACACGTCCTCTACAAAAGAAACGCAGCGTTCCTTCATTTTGGAAATATCATTGAATGACGCCATCATGCTTTTAATAAAAAATAAAAATAAAAAGTAAAATCCGTTAAGACTATTATTGTTCCCGGGCAAAACGAGGTGCACCGAAACCCCAAGGAAATAAAATGGCTTTGAGATCCTTCGTCTATGAGGAAGAAGAGGAGGAGGAGGAGGTGGTCTAGGACAGTTAATCCTCAACATTTTTTTCATCTCGAGGACCCCCAGTTTGATAAGCATGAATCCACGGACCCCCATTTGAAACCGTTTTTTTTTATCGCAACACAGTAAAAATCCTTAGTGTTCATTTAACTCCGAGAGTGTGCAAATGGAACCAAATGGACCCTTACGGGTTCATTTGGTTCCATTTGCACACACTCTGATTTTACAGACCCGTAAAGGGTCTATTCGGACCCCTTGGTGGTGCCGGACCCCCCAAAAAGGAAACATGGGTCTAGGAGTACTTGTGCTCCAGTCGTTTCTCCACGGCCTGCACCAGGAGAACGGAGTAGCGCTCCAGGAGAGCCAGAGTCCCCTCCTCTTCCTCGCCTCCTCCTCCTGCTCCTGCCACCCCCGGCTCCTCCCCCCCGATGCCGCTACCCACAATGCACGGCGGCGAAGGCGGCGAGCCGGAGCGTCCTGCCGTCGCGATGGCGGCCAATCCGGTGAGAGCAGGGAGGGCGTTGAGCTCCGCCCTGACGGCCAGGAAGGCGTCCGATAGGAGCTTGGACATCTCCATCTGCTCGGGGGAGGAGTTGGCGGCAGGCACGCTGGTCACCTGGAGACACACACAGAGTTTTTGTTCCTATACTTGTGAGGACACCGACAATTTATGATGACGATTTTCTGAATGCCATTTTTTTTTAGGGCATTTAAACCCTAATCCTAAAGCCTAAAAATAGCAGATCTACAAGTTCGCAACGAGTTGTGAGCTTGTATTTTAGTTGCTATCTTTAGTGCGCGACACCGGCACGCAACTCAACCTAACCTCTAAATGTCTAATCATAACCCCAACCTGAGTCTTTTCATTATTTTTGTAAGCCTTTACAAGCCTTAACAAGAAAACATCCATTTCTCTTGTGAGGACCTGGAAAATGGTGCCCATAATGTCAGTTTCTCAAATTATACTACGCTAGTGGCGACATTTTGCCCTCACAAGTAACACACACACACACACACACACACACACACACACACACACACACACACTCATGTGCACAATGCGTGCTTGCATTTATCTCAATTTGTAATAAAAAATAAAGTGAGTAATGTGTCACATCTCCTCTCACCTTCCTGTAGACGTCTGCTGCCTTCTGAACACACGTCTGCAACTCACTGACCACTGATCTACACAACTCTACACTCACACACTGACCTGGAGAGAGAGACAAACACAGAGACAGACAGACAGACAGACAGACAGACAGACAGACAGACAGACAGACAGAGATATTTGCATTGTGTGTGAATGTACAGTACTGAAGATATATACTGAAAATATATTTTCGGGCAAATTAATCACAAAAAAAACAACGAGGGGGCCTTAAGGACCTTGAGTATATCCCATTTTTTCACACACAAGTGTGACAAAGTAATAAAGGGAGTGTTTATAATCAAACGTTTCCGTTTCCATTCAGGTTTTCTAATGCGATGCATCATACTTGTAACATATGTTAGCATTTTCGCACGAGGGCGGCTACACACTGTAAAGACGAGTCTCACCCTGCAGCTCCTGCGTCAAAGGAGCCTCTGTCTGGGCCTGCTCACGCAGCTCCGCCGTAGGCCCTATGTGCTCTGGTACGGAGCTCTGAGCTGGGGCCTCCTGGGAGTCTTGAAGCTGGGGGGCACTTACTTGGGGAGGGTGTGAAGAGGAAGGGGAGGGGGGCGGAGAGGAGGTCTTGGAAAAGGAGGGGCAGAGAGTGAGCGAGGGTTTATCGGGGAGGGGCTTGCTAATCAGCTTGGACTGCAGGAGACCCTTGGAGGGCGTGGCCGCAGGGTTACCGTGGTTACCGGCCGAGGAGGAAGAGGAGGAGATGAGGGGCAGGACTATGGCGGCGTGGGGGGGCGTGGCCAGAGAGGCGTTGGCGGGAACCACCGCCACGGGGGTATTGGCTCCTCCCCCACCCGGTTTGTTACCACAGAGATGAGCAGGAGACGCCGTCGGTGGGGCTCCGCCCACCCTGGCCGGCGTCGATAACGTCACCGCTGCCGCCGCCGCCGTCGCCGCCTGGCTCTCCGACGAACTCCCAGAATCCTCGGAGGGGGAGTGCTCGTTGAGTCCGTCGCCGATGGAAACGGAGCGACACATCTTGGCCATGGAGGAGGTGGTGGGAGACATGTAGGAGGAGCGCTTACGGGGCGTGCTGTTACCGTGGTTACCAGAGGAGGAGGAGGGGTTGGGGCTGTGGAGGGGGGAGTAGGATGCGGGGGGAAGGGAGGAGGGGGAGAGGGCCCGTCTGGGCGTGGAGGGGAGGGTCGTGGGGCGCTGGGGGAGAGGGAGAGGGAGGGGGGACGCGTCCTTGGAGGGACGACATACCGACTGGGAGGCATCTACAGAGAGACAATATACATGAATCATTATATTACATATAATAATAATAATAATATACAGTATTATGTCTTCTATATGAAGTCAAGTTGTACAAGTTGTGTTTGTCTGTGTGCCCGGACTCCAAATATGGACATGCCCAACGTCAGCACAAATAAGAGAGATCAGCGAGAGGGAGAGACCGTTTCACAAACGCAATAACCCAGAATGTTCTGAAATGCATTCTGAAACTTGAATAAATGGCCATATTAGGGGTATTTTACACTGGGCCCACCTATACTTCAGGTGTTTGGTGGTATTTTACACTGGGCCCACCTATACTTCAGGTGTTTGGGGATATTTTACACTGGGCCCACCTATACTTCAGGTGTTTGGGGATATTTTACACTGGGCCCACCTATACTTCAGGTGTTGGGGATATTTACAATTTACAATTTAGGCATTTAGCAGACGCTCTTAATCCAGAACAATTTACAGTAAGCAAGGAAAAGATGATACATCAAATGCATAGGAATAGTAATCTAATAATAAAGTAATACATAAGTAAACCAATAATCTAATAATAACTAATACTAAGAACCTATCATCAGCCTGTACATTGAAACTATACACACTATAGGATGCCAGGTCAACACTGACCTGGCATCTGTCTACATTTGCAAGGTCGTCAAGGCTAGGAGAAGTGCTACGGGCTAAGGTGGAGTCTGAAGAGGTGAGTCTTCAGATTACGGGAGAAGATTGGGAGTGAGTCTGCAGTTCTAATTGCAATGGGGAGTTCACTCCATAGTGTGGGAGCCAGAAGGGAGAAGAGTCTGGGACGTGTGGAGCGTTGTCCCGGATGTTTTAGGGAAGGTTCTGACAGCTTCCCTGTGTTAGCTGATCTGAGAGAGCGGGAGGGGTTGTAGGGATGGATCAGGCTTTGAAGATATGGGGGTGCCATACCTTTGCTTGCTTTGTAGGCCAACGTCAGTGTTTTGTACTCTGTGCGGGCAGTAACTGGGAGCCAATGGAGGGAGCGGAGAAGGGGGGAGACATGTGAACATTTTGGCTGGTTGAAGACCAAGCGTGCCGCGGCATTCTGGATATTTTACACTGGGCCAGCCTATACTTCAAGTGTCGTGACAGTAATGTGCTCTCATGGGGAAATTAAGCTCTTGGTCCAAAAAAAAAAAAAATGTTCCACCAAAAGGAACGCTTTATTGATTGATGTGTTGTCAGCACAATAACCCTGTATCTATCTATCTATCTATCTATCTACAGTATATTTATACTATAATTTACCAAATCTGTGTGTGTGTGTGTGTGTGTGTGTGTGTGTGTGTGTGTGTGTGTGTGTGTGTGTGTGACTGTCGTCTGACAGAGCAGTCTCAAACTTGGCGTGTGTGTCTCATATGACCCGAGGTTAATAATAATAATAATAACATAAAGTCCTAGTGTTCTTACCGATCTCAGACAGCAGGCTGTGGACTGACTGGGCCTTGCGGAGCCCTGAGGAGGTGCCGGTTCTCACCACAGGTCCCAGAACCGCCGTCTGGGTCTTCCTCCTGGTCGGGGTGAGGCGCTGGGCCAGGGGAGGCGCAGAGGAGGAGGAGGAGGAGGAGGAGACCTTCTCTGGACCAGGAGAACCAGCCAGCATCTCCTGTTGCTGCTGCTGCTTGGAGGAGACACTGCAGTCCTTAGAGACCTTGGTGTGGTTCTCTCCTGGATCCAGTTGAACCTGGTCCTGGTGGGTGCTGCTCTGCGTTTGGTCCTGGAAGTAGGCCTGTAACAATTATTACATATTAAATCATCTAATCACTAATTATTTGAGATAATCGCAATTATTTTGGAAAAATCGCCATTAATCGCTTCCATGTTGAAAAATGTTCATACATTAACATTTTTAAAAAATAGTGGAAATAGCAGACCCACAAGCTCACAACGCGTCGCGTAGATCGGCTAAGTATAAGTACGTTTTAAGTATAAAGTTACTAAATATGTAATTTCTTTGTGTATTCAGGTAATTTGTCATATTTGCCCCTGTGTAACTTCACAGCCTAAACGCCAAAACAGAAAAGTGATTTTTATGTTCCAGTGTTCAACGTCAAAAACACAATTAAAGCCTTAATCGCAATTATTTGTGTGACTATTTAATCGTCATGTAAAATGTCATAATCGTGAGACAGCCCTACCTGGAAGGAACTTGGACCTTGCTGCTGGACCCGAGTCTGGGTTTGGTCTTGGACCTGATGAGTCTGGTCCGATTGGTTGGACTTCTCCTGGGGATTCTTCTGAGGCATAGAATCGTGGGAAGAATCCTGATCCAGATTTGGACCCTGGTGGTTCTGGGTCCCTGGTCCCTGCTGCTGGAGGACTGGGTCCTGGAGCTGATCCTCGGTCCAGGACTGAGTCTTCTCCTGAGTCCCGGTCTGGTTCTGACACTGGTCCTGGATGTGTGATGATGACCACGTCTCCTGAGATGAGACCCAGATTCACCACTTAAACCTTCTGTTCTTAGTCAGAACGGAGAAAAATAGCCGATCTACAAGCTCACAACACGCCATGTTGCATCACGTTGTGTGTTTGTAGATTTGTATTAAACTTTTTTGGCTAACATAGAATATGGATGCTGGGGTTCAAGGGGTTAAGGTAAACATGAGGTAAGTAAAAAATAACCTCAGATGATCTCAGTAATCTCTATGGTCAGACCATCAGGTAGCGTTGATCAATATGTGCTGGACTACACTGATTAGTTATAATGTAACAGTAGAGCCTCTAATCTATGAAAATCATTTCACCACTTTCAAACTTTGTCCCTATTGTCCCTACTCGTCATAATGACGAAGTATATAGGACAACCCAGGATGCCCTCAGTTAGTCTCTCTCTCTCTCTCTCTCGCTGATCGAGCTCTGGTCTGATGTCACACACAACATGATCCGTTGCTTAACTAATTCCCTGCCAGACTTATTTCTGGCTGTGTTTGCCCACTGCCCATTTAGTGTTTTTTATAACTTTAAAAAATTCACAATTTTTTTTTTCATTATGATCGCAAGTCCAATCGTTTCTAAACACACAGTCGATCCATGCAGGTCGCTCAGACAACAAACATTCCGATCGGGCGGAGTCTCTGTGCAGCAGCCCAACGTAAAAACACCATGTTTTCGCTATGTGAACGGAAAACTCACA